>NC_081562.1:142580695-142704506 GCF_022355385.1 Mustela nigripes
GAGTGCTGTGAAGTGTGTAAACCTGGCGATTCACAGACCTGTGCCCCTGGGGATAAAAATATATGTTTATAAAAAATAAAAAATTAAAAAAAATTGTTTTAGAATTCACAGGCCTAAACTCACTCATTTACACATAGATATATATTAATTTACTTTTCATCCATCCATACTACAAATTATGCTGAATTAATTAATATTTATTGAGTGCCTATTGTAAATAAGGCACTGTACTAAATACTTTTCTGGAAAGTTTGGAGGATTATGTCAAAAATAACTGTCTTTCTAGTTGAGAAATTAAGACAAAAATATGGAAAAGTTAAGTAAACCCCCAGTGGTAAGATTAGTTCAAAATGGCAATGAAAGAGTTCCACTTGATATTACAGATCTAGTGTTAAAAGAGCGATGTTACAAGGGGAGCAGATACCTGCACACCACTGGAACCAGCACAGGGCTATGGGGGCAGGAATTAGTTAACATTTGGAAGGGCTAATGGGATTTGCTTAGTCCACATAATTAGGAGGTAAAAAACTGGAGGTTTCAAACATGAGTGAAATGCCCAAAGCAGGAAGATATCAAGAAAGTTTGAGGGTTTTGCTTAAGACAGTTGTATGGCTGCCCTGGGATTTTGGAGGGGTGGGGGTAGGAGGTGAGAATGGAAGACATTTTGGGGCCAGACTAGAAAAATGTAATTAGATTACCTATCTCTTAAAAGGCAAATAGGTTAAAAAAAAAAAAAAAAGAAATAAGGTGTTCTTTTTAAATTATATAATTATTAATTTTAACTTTAATTCACAAGGGGTAGCTTAGTATAATGGGGAAATAAAATAAACTGGAAATTAGATGTCTTGGAGTCTGTCACTGTTAGCAGTCTACAGCAAAGACTGTCCCTTCTAGCTTTCAGGTAAAATGCAAGCATAGGAACAAATGGTATTTTAGGTCTCACGAAGTCCTAAGATCTTGTTCCCTTTTTGGTCACTGCCCGGTATCCTGAGTGATATGGCTTGTTATTCCCCAAGTGGATCATTTTTGAAAAGCAAATGATCTGTAATTTGGAGAAATAAGCAAGACACTGATTCTTTTTTTTAATTTCTGTACAAAAAAGAAAGGAAGGAAAGGGGAAAAATAAAGGGAGGGAGAAGGAAAGAAAAGAGAAAGAAAGAGAAAAGAAGGAAAGAAAGAGAAAGAAAGAAAGGAAGAAAGAAAAGAAAAGAAATAAAAAGAAAGAAGGAAAGAAAGAAAAAAAAAAGAGGCAGGCATTCCAAGAATTAGTAAATTTTGACAAAAGGAACACTCTTTCCGTGCTCCCACTCTAAATACCAATGGCTGGCAAAGAGCAGTTAGAGAAAACATTCTGTTCATTAAATGCTCCTTGTCTTGGAGCAGGTTTTGTTTGCGGTCTTCAAATTTCACCACTCATAGCAGCAAATTTCACCAAGAGCCCCTGAAGCAGAGAACAGATGGGGAAGGTATTAGGCAAAGCTCTGGTGAGCTTTATATTCCAATGTGCTTTGCAGAAAGGGCACTGGAGAATTTGAGAATGAATACAATGAGCAGCCGACACTTTTCTTGAGCAGGCAAGTCACTGCTTTCTCTTAAATAACAAGACAGAACAAAACAAAACAGATTTATAGACATTTTAAGAAAAAAGACCAAACTATCTCAAAAGATTTCTTTAAAATATGCAGGATGTCTGTTGGAAAGACAAGGAGATTAGCTATTTGTTGGTTTTAGGGTGAGTAAATCATTTGAAAGATTGTTAAAGAGCATATTCTAATACAAATCTACAATCTGAATAGCTAGGTGTTTGGGAAGCCTGGCATTAAGTCAGATGACCCTCATTTACTGAAGCTGTCAGTTTTCTATTGAAGAATGACATGCAGAGTTGAGTGGGTTTCCATTTCTTATGGGTTTTGCAGTTGTCTTCTCCATTTTTGTTTGGATAGAATTAATTTCTTCCATGTTTAGGTGAATTATGAGACCCCGCCTCCACTTCTGGATTATTTCTATAAGGATAGAGTGCTTTATGGGATTATTTGAGTCATTATATAATGAGTAGAATTCTGGCATCTCCATTTTTAAAAAGGCTATGATTATCATTAATATTTTTTTTTGTTTTGTTTTGCAGAGTTCATCCAAACAGTAATAAAAAAGCAATTAGAAATATAAAATTATGGGAAATCTCATACCATTAAGAGGTCATTAAACTTGGCAAGAATTGCTATCTTCAAGATTTCGGTCTCATTCCTTGGTCTTTGGATTACACTTTAAGAAAAGAATGATTACATAACTTTTAACACAATAAGTGATGTTTGACTAAAACTTATATCTCATTGGGGAAAAGAGAAAATGTCATGAACTGAAGATGGGGAAGCAAAGTTGATTCTTAATTGCTCTTTATTACTGTTTCAAATCCAATTTTTAACAACCAGAAAGAAATGGATCTAAAGTTTAGGGAAGCTTGTACAATTTTAAATTATGAATATAAAATTAGGTGTGGACTTGAATATTTATTTAGAATGGAAAGAATACAACAAATCACAAAATTTCAAAAGCTAACAAATATCAGAAACATTACAAATGCAGAAAACAATATATGTCTTAAACTAACCCATAACAGGCTGCTCAAATGCCTTTTTCAGTTCATTTCCTTAATTTACAGTTTTACGCATCAGATGGTTTGAAGGTTTTCCCACAAACTAGCTTTTGCCTCCATCTGCTTCAAACACTGTTTCTCATTTTTTATCACTGATCACCATGGGACTCATTCTTACAAGGAAACCTCTGGCCTTGACCCTTATTGATGCCAAGTGAGTCAGCTGGGTGGACAGTAAGGTTATTCCTGGAAGCCAATCCTGCCCTGTGATGGCTAACAATAACAACATGGAAGTGGCTTCAAACCATATAAATATGTCCTTCTAGATCCAAATTAAATGCGGCCTCAACTCATCTTCACCAGAATCCAAAAATGCCTGAGACCACTGGAACTCTGCTTGACACTTTTGTAGTGTGACAGAGGGGAAGCTGGAGAAGAAAGAGAAAAACTTCACCTGATCTCACTGAAAATATCTTATCTCTGCAACTTGGATGAAGCATGGACCATTGTGAATGTACTTCTGAGGCTCCTCCCTGATCTTTGGAAGGGCCTGTGCACGTGAGGGGGCCCAAGAAATGGTAAAGCCACCTCTGCTAATAATGCTTACTTTTCCTAATAACATTTTTTTGGGCAAAAGTAATGTCAGATCGATTTTTTTGGGAAGGTCGTCTATGTCCTCATCCATGTTTTCCTCCTTCCACGCCTGTCAGTTACATTTAGCTCAGTCGTCCTTTCTCTGGCATTTAGGTCAGTCTTCCTTTCTCTGCTTCCTGCCCTTGCCCAGATCCTGGCTCAATCCTGATCACCTCAGAGTCCAATTAGGTCTCTCCTTCACCTTGATCACTCAGGGTAACCTCCTCAGCAGAGCTTTTCCCACTCGACCATGTTCACTGTGTGTTTGCTCAGACCTGGATATCATCCGGAATGACGCTGTTTCTGATTTCTGCCATCTGACCGTAATTTCCTACCTTCCTACAGTTGCCCTTAATCCTATGACCCCTACCCTTCCACACTGTAGGATAGTCCACACTCTTGAGTCCTTCCACTTCTCATTTCTAGCAGCCCTTCCATGACCTCAGTCTTTTTGCTATGTAGCATAGACTCCACGTTCCATTGTTTCAAATACTTTGAGTATTTTATCTCTTCCTCTTTATTCCCCGACTCCAATTATCCTTTACAAACTCAGGGATTAATCATTGCCTTCCTCATTCCCCCACTCCTCCATACCCTATCTTTTCCATCAGCTCTTTTCACACTACACTTGTCTATACGAGGCTCAGGTTTCCTCTATGTTAATAACAGACCTTTCTCTCAACTCTGTTTCCCTCTCTAGCTTCTGAAATACGGACATTGCACCTCCCAAAATTTATTCAGTGAAAATCGACAATGACCTATTAATTGATAAATCCCAGAGATACTTAATTACATTTTAAATTATGAAATATACCAAACATTTTGAAGAGTACAGATATTAATAAGATACAGTCTTCATATGCTCAATACCCAGATATTGATATAACACATATAACAAATATAATAGATATATAATAAATATATAACAAATGCTATATTTGTTTAGGTGTTTAAAGTTTTTTTGTTTGTTTGGCAATAAAATGTTATAGAGATATATTTGAAAAACTGTGCATTTGTTCTTCATCCATTTCCCCCCTTCCCTGTCAGGTAGATAATATTATGAAGCTGGCATCTATTCAATATGTAATGTTATTTTATGTGTTCTAAAATTATAGATACAAAATGATATCTTATTTCAGATTTACAATGATCTCATCGTTAGAGACCGTGGGTATTTTTTTGTAAATTTTCTGTTTGCATTCTTTCTTCTTTTTTGTTTTTAGTGTCAGAGTAGAGTTTGCTGATTCATCAGTTGCATATAACACATAATGCTCATCACATCAAGTGCCCTCCTTGATGCCCATCACCCAATTACCCCATTCCCTCACCCACCTCCCCTCCAGAAACCCTCAGTTTGTTTCCTATAGTTAAGAGTCTTTTGGGGCGCCTGGGTGGTTCCGTTGGTTAAGCATATGCCTTCAGCTCAGGTCATGATCCCTGGGTCCTGGGATTGAGCCCCTCATCAGACTCCATGCTCAGTGGAGACACTGCTTCTCTCACTCCCTCTGCCCCTCCCCTACTTGTGCTTTCTCTCTTTCTTTCTCTCTCTCAAATAAATAAGTGAAATTTTTAGAAAAAGAGTCTTTTATGGTTTGTTTCTCTCTGTTTTTATCTTATTTTATGTTTCCTTTCTTTCCCCTATGTTCATCTGTTTTTCTCTGACTTATTTCACGTAGCGTAATACACTCTAGTTCTATTCCCATCATTGCAAATGGTAAGATTTTATTCTTTTTGATGGCAGAGTGATATTTCATCACACACACACACACACACACACACGTGTACCACATCTTCTTTATTATCTGTCAAGAGACATCTGAGCTCTTTCCATATTTGGTAATTATAAACACTGGTGCTATAAACATTGGGGTGCATGTGCCCCTTTGAATCACTGTTTTTGTATCCTTTGGATATCTGTTTGCATTCTTCATCTACTTATTTATTATGTGGGGTTCCTTCTACATTATGACTACTAATCTACTATTGCTTTGTATTTCTAATTTTCTGTTTTTAAAAATATTATCTGCAATAAAATATGTATATGGAACAGAGAGTTTTTAAAATCATGGTCTTACAATGCCATCTTGACTAGAAGTTCTGGATTTGCTTTTTAGTTTATGTTTTTAATGACTTTCAAAGTAACATTTATTCATTGTATGAAATTTGGCAATTTAAGAAAAACATCAAGAAAAACATTGTTGTGGCTTCTAGGTGACTCGATCAGTTAAACCTCTGCCTTTGACTCAGGTCATAATCCCAGGGTCCTGGGTTGGAGCTCCCCATTAGTCTCCTTGCTCAGTGGGTAGTCTGCTTCTCCCTCTGCCTCTCCCCGGCTTCTGCTCTCTCTCTCTCTTTCAAATAAATAAATAAAAATTTAAAAAAATATTGCTTATCCCTGCAGCAATCACTTATGTTTTAGCATAGTCTTGTCTATTTTTTTCAGTGTATTTTTTAAGACACATTTTTACAGTCTGTTTGTTGGCTGAGCTTAAGGGGCATGATATTTTTTTAAATTTTTAAAATTAAAACTAAAATTTTTTAGTGGATTCCTATTTAGATGGCTTTTATCTAAGACAGAAAGCTTCTTTTGGAAGGCAGTTGGTAGCAGGATGCATGGTTTATCTTTTTTAGTTCATTTATGCTCTGTGGCACTGCCAGAGTGCTGGGGTCAGTCCTGAGTGTTCATATGACCTATGCAGTGACTGGTCTTTCTTAGTTTGACTGTATATAACTAAAACTTGAACTCTCTGTAGAGTGTCATAGAGTGGGACTAGAGTTTCCCAAAGTGGCACCTTTGAGTAATTCACTTACTAAGAGAATCTGGCTAAAGAAAGAAAAACACCCTAGCATGCAAGACACAGAAGTAACATTTTAAGCACTATACTTCCCTTCAGATCCAGAGATTTATATCTTAAGAGTAAAAATATATAAAGATCAAGCCAAGAAAAATTTTGTACCTTTAGTTTATCTTCCCAGATATGAATAACAACACTACTCCATGCTACCAAGCATTCTTGAATTTATTTAATTAAAATGGAATTTTAAAAGACTGGTGATTAAAATTATTAAAACCTCAGACTTCCTTTCAGTAAAAGTAAGATATTACTCTATTTGAAAGTTTGTCCCCAAGGCTCTGAATGAATAGACCAGGCCTTAGAGCATGTGCAGGAACATAAAAATCTTCCTTTACATATAATACTCACCTGTCAAAGACATTGCATTAGTTTGTAACTGTGAGAAATCAGTTCACAAGTCTACTCTGTTGACGCATTCTTCTCTTGTCCCAGATAATGTGAGTTTCAGGAATATGTTGAGCTGACTCTGGAGAGATTTGAAAGCTTTTTGCAGCCCAAGTTTTGTTTTAGTTTCTCCTCTTTCTCCTTCTTCTCTTCCTCCCCACTCCCCCTCCCCCCTTCTTCTTCTAAATTATGGCTGAAACAAGGAATTTGAGCAATTAATTGAAAGTAGAAATATGATTTGAAGTCTGTATAGCAGTTGTCATAGCTTACCTTATTTGTAAATTATCTGTAAGTTCCTGTCCCAGCAGTTATCTGCCGTTTATGATTGTAGACTTCAATGCTACTTTCACATGACTCCTCATTACCATTCCCTTGTCAGTTTTGCTGATTCAAGAAAAAAATTTTGGAAAGAACATCTAGATGTTAAATTGTTTTATCTTGGCTCATGTACTGACTATCCCCTCACTAAATTTCTAAAGGGAAATCAATAATTGTGTCAGAAAATCTGCTCTTTTTGACTCTTTAGATGCACTGGGTTTCCAGACAGCAAAGATAAGTCTGATTTAGAACTTACTTTTCACTGGAATCTGTGGTTCAACACAGAGATTTGTAGGTTTATTTTTTTTTTCTTTTTTCTGGAGGTCCCTTCTAAATCCCCTTTGAACTTTTTGTAAATACATGTTATTAATGTTCCTCAGTAAAATTCAGTTTTGGAGTCTCTTGACGGATCTGATTCTGTATGGTTGATGGTGAGTATAAATTTCAGTTGCTTCTGTTCTCTGCAGTGAGCATAGGGATGTAGGTCATATTGGTGAGGCTTAGACTCTCAGTTTAAGAGGCTTTTGTGTTTTCTTAAGGCTTCAGGAAGTTTGAATCATTTATTTAGTGTAGTGCAGTAAGACAAAATTAGATTGGCTTCTCTAAACCTAAGACATTCACGTGTCAACTTGTTACTAAGTCATTGAACCGTCCAGGGTTCTGATAATGTTGTAATGTGCTGTGCTGAGGTGAGAAACTGTACCTTCAAGCTCATGGTGTTTTAACCAGGCATGGCCCAATTAACCTCTGACCCTTCTCAAGTTCATTAGGAAATAGACTTTGGTACACATTGCTTAATGCTACGTTTGTGGTTAAAATTACACATTACCAAAAAAAGTCTAGTCACAGGAAATGTGTGAGAACTAATCCATAGAAACAAAAATAAACCTTTGACTTATGTACACTTTTATTGGAATTTCCCTCTTGACTCCATTTCCCTTTAAGTCAATAAAAAACTTGGGCTGCTTGTTAAAACTGTTGGAAGGCTTTGTTGGCAGCCACTTTGTGGGGCTTCTGTTCCATTTCTTTAGGGGACTTTCCTGAGTCTAAATGATCACTGGAGGGCTTTCTCAGAAATGCTTACAATAATCATCTTTTTTGTACTTTATACTGATTAGAACTTCCTAATGTCATCATTTTTACCTAAATGGTATCCAAAGAGCTGGATCCATGAACAGATTGGAAAAGATCATATTTTGATATGGAGACTTATCTCTGGCAAAGATGTATTCTCAATGGTCGATAAAGGACAAATGCTAACACAAAAACAAATGAATAAAGATATGGTGTGCATTGTTGAGGGAGGTAAAGGAACATATACCACCTTCTACAAGAAGCCTTGGGTAGCACCTGGGGAACATGTTTCTATCTGTGCTCTGCAGGTGACTGCAGACCTAGGGTGGTTAACTTTATGTCCCTTTGTGTCTCTGCTTTTTAATTTCTAAAATGGAAATAACAGAGCATGCACAGCCTCTTATTTCCCAGGATATTTTGCTAGTAAGTAAAATAATAGTTTTTTAAAGAGTAGTTCATAAACAAAGAATCTCCAAGGCATAGTGGCTAAAATAATAGGTTTGGGAGTTAGACAAATTTGGGTTTAATTCCTACTTCTCCCATTTACTAGCTGCTTGATCTTGGGGAGTTACATTACTTTTCTAAAACTCAGTTTTCATTTGTAAAAGATGGCCAATCACATCTTCTGTCATCTAGCATATAAAGCATTCAGAATGGTGCCTGGGATGCAGTAATATTATGACCGCTAGCTAGTTGATGCGGATGACATAGATGACTGCATTGTCAATATGGATGAGAGTATTGATGTCAACAGTCTGAAAAGTGTAGGGAACTGCTTGATGGCTACAGCAGGTTCCGTACTCCTGCCCTTAGCTGAGTGAACCTTTTCTCCAACCATGTCCGCCTCTGACGGAGCCTCACTCTTTAGCTCCTTCACTCCATAGGCCAGAATGTTTCTCTTCAGGAAGCTGAAGTCTAGCACTGAGCTAAACATGCTTAATGGCATCAAGGCTAGCTGCATTCTGCACCAAGCTGTCACCAGAGCTTCTCTCTGCCCCCATAGCCTTTTACTTCTCCCTCCTGACACCCCTTTCCTCCACCCCCAGGCCCAGCACCTATGCAGGTCACATTCCTGGCAAGCTCTCACTCTCAGCTGGTTGTCAACTAAGGTGTTGGCTGATAACAAAGTTATGAACTGATAAGGCTTAATACCTTCAAGTGGTATTTTAAAAGGCCAGGAAGCCTTCAAGAACTAAAGAAATAATAGAGTAATGACAGGCATTAACTTTCTGTGTGTGCCTGTGTGTGTGTGTATGTGTGTGTGTGTGTGTTGGGGAGATATTGCTAACTTGGGGGCAGGAGCCTTGACTGTCATTAGAATAAGCCCTATAGAGACTATCAGTGCCACCACAGTCATAATAAAACAGTTTCTTTGGTCTAAAACTGAAGCTGATCCCACTTATGAACTAATTGAAGTCACGGTTTTTCTATTTTAGATTTAATACATTTTACTCGTAGCTGAGGAAGCCTCAGGACAAGCGTAATGAAAATACAATTAATTAAAATGTTAAAATATTTTTATGACACAGTCCCTGTAATTGAATAAGAGAGTAACTCACCCCATGGCCAGAAATAGGATAGTCACAAAGAATAGAATAAAAAATAAAATAGCCCTTAAGAATAAACTGCTTACCAAGTATTTCAAATTGAAGATGCCCAGGTTAAGAGAACAGTAACTATAAGAAGGCAAAAGTTCATAGTATTTCCTTAACTGGAATTTCATCCTTCTCTTGCCATGCATATGACAAATTAAGCCAGAATGGAAGCTGCTGCCTGCTACAAGCTAAACCAAGCTCAGGAGATTTGAAGTCTAATAATGTTTCAGTACAAGCTGGGGGAAAATATAACCCTTCAGGGAACTCTGTTGTAAAGGATTTACAAATATTCAACTAATTTTGATTGGGCAAGAATTTTTGATTGCAGTGTAGCCACAAGTAAGTGTGGATATGACCTCAAGTATGTGTGTATATTGTTTTTTAAATATTTATCATAGTAATGCTTTGAGGATTGCAACTAATAGTATTTTGAGTTATATTTTGACTGATGAAAGAGAGGTGATCCTTAAATCCTCTACTACAATAGAAAGACACTTTTCTGTATTTCTAAGGACTTCTGAAGGTTTCTGAGCCCAATGGGAGCAGCAGAGGTAAGTTAGAAGCTAAGAAAGGGTTGATTTTTTTGGCCAGTTCATTCATTCATTTTGCAACTATTTATTGAGCTGGCTGTTATGTGTGCAGCATTTGACCAGACGTTATGGACACATGTTGAGCAAAAATGGCACACAGCCTTTATTCTCATGGATGGGTGCTGTTCCGAAGAGGTCCATGGAACTATGCATATGAGAAAAGCCACAAGTTCAGGAAGGTCCAGAAAGGCTTTCCTCCAGGAAGGTAAGAATGGAGATGAGAGATGAATAGAAGGTATTCAAGGAAAAGAGTGTAGAGAAAAGTGTTCCATGTAGAGGAGGGAGTATGCTGTGTGTGAGGAACAAAAGGAAGCCATTGTTGTTGGAGCCCAGAGAGGGAAGGGAGTGCTTCCAGAGGAGGAAGAAAGACTGGACAGACCATTCCGCTCCTTGGAGAAAGACCAATGATTGCAAGAGACATACAGTGGTGCCTTCTCCAATCTAACAGGAAAAAGGAGACTCAAGAACCTTTAGTCAAAGAAAATATGATTATCATCAAGCCACAAGAGTCAACATGCATCACAATTAAAAGTGCAGACTAGGTAGCAACCACCTGCAAAGGAATCTCTGTGGCTAGAATGGAATCCTAGCTCTACTGTTTGCTAGCTGTGTGACCTTGGAAAAGGGACTTAATCTCCCTGGGTCTTGGTTTTATTATCATAGAACACCTTTAGGGCCATTGTGAGGATTAGGTGAATTAATATACGTTGAGAGTTTAGAACAGTGCCAGCTTGTTGTAAATGCTACATAATCATTTATCATCATCATCACCACCATTGTCATTCTTGTGCTGGATTATTTTCCAATAATTGTTTGGCATGGGCAAACAAGTGTTACAATTTACAAACTCACTCACAGAAGGTGGATGTTTTTCATACATTTTATATAATTTCATAATAAGTCCTGGAAATACATATTATTATTTGCATTTTAGAGATGAAAAATTTGAAATTCACCAAGCTTATTTTATTTTATTTTAAAGATTATTTATTTATTTATTTGACAGAGAGAGAGCCAGTGAGAGAGGGAACACCAGCAGATGGAGGGGGAAAGGGAGAAACAGATTTCCCGCTGAGCAGAGAGCCCAAAGCGGCGCTCGATCCCAGGACTCTGGGATCATGACCTGAGCTGAAGGCAGACGCTTAACAATGGAGCCACCCGGGCACCCCCAAATTCACAAAGCCTAAATATCACATCAAACTGTGTAGAACTGGTGGAGACCATAATCAAACCAAGAAGTGTCTAAATTCAGTTTGTGCTAACCCTCAGCTAAGATCCATCTGAAGATGAGCCATTAATTATTTTGAGCTCTATATGGAACCAGCTGACAGTTAAGGGACTATGGCCTTAGGCTTATTAGAGGAGATTTGATCCTCCCTGATCTCTGCTTGCTTTAGGGAAGGATGGGAGCGGTGAGAAGGATGCAAAACGCATTTTTAACTTTAATTACAGGCTCACTTTTTCCACTTTCAAGAGATTAGGTACTTCAGTACTTCTAAATGGTTGATCAAACAATTTTTTCTTGGAAGGATATCGCTTTTAAAAGCTAAAGTATACAAAAAGCAGAAGGTGTGTTCTCAGCTAACTTGGGAACTCTATCCAGCTCTAAACGTGAAATGTATGTGTATGTTGTGCTGCCAGTAGTTCTTTATCATGGAGATAGAAAAGTAGGGAAATACATCTGCTATGCTTCCCTAGAAGCTTCAGAGTAATTCTGTTGGTAAATGCAACTTCCGGAGATCAATAGAATTGTTCTCCAGCTGTTCACACTTCACCCATGGTGTAGCCAGATGTGAAATCCTGGAGAGCTCTGTTTCCAAAGTTGAAGATACAGAGACACAGTGGGCCATTGTGGGCAGAGCAGTGAGCCACAGTTTTTCCCACTTTGCTGCAGAGAATGCTTCTGAAGAAGGAATAGATACTGGCTTCAAATTTGGCAGAAGACAAATGGACTCACATTTCCCTGCTGATTGCTTTTTCTGTGGTCAGTGCGGGAGTTGGGCTGCCAGTGTTTGATCTCTCTTACTGTCCCTGTCCTGATGCTTCAGCCTCATCAGGTACCTGAGCAGTCCACTTCTCACATTTCGTGAGGCTGCAAGAACATCTGCAAGGCAGCCATTTATAAATAAGTCACACTTTATATAAAACAGAAATGCTTTCCTTGGAAGTTATTTCTGCATTTTCACTCTAACAGTTTGGTGTACTGGAAAGGCAACTGACTTTAGAATCGGAAAATGATCTCTGCTGTTTAAGGATCCCCCCACCCTCATCTCTAAATGCAGTATTTTTGGATGGCAGGGGTGCATTCTGCCCCATCTACTGCTTCCACAGTCTTCACAGCACACTGCACATTGTCCTCGAGGAGGTTCATCCTCACTTTGAAACACCCAGTCTTTTTTTTTATCCTAATGCCAGTTATAACAATATGCTTAACCTAAATATTAGGTTATATATCATGTATGGCAGGTGTGGTTAGCATTTATTATTTCAACAGCTACTTGATTTCAATAATTTTATTTCTTTCATTAAATTTTCATTTAGCAGTATTGTTGGCAAAATCTATGGAATATCAGGGGAAGTTATTTGATGACAAGAAATGGGCTCTTGAAAAGATAGTTTTTGTTCCCAAAGAGAATCTGTACAATGAAGAGATGTGTGGTATGCCATATGTAGCCTCTGATATTTCTGAAGGGTTCCCAACAAATGTTACCCCTTGACCCGTTGGGGATCTAAAGAATTTGTGAATTTAAACTAGGTGGGACAGACCACAATAATGAGTTAAGAAGAGCAAAGTTGGAGAATGCGGTGTTAGATTTGGTAGCCCAGTGGGCTTGCTAGTATAGGCTGCAGAGGCAGGCTGAGCTTTTCACCACATCTCCCTGGCTGGGGTTGGCCTTCCCTAGTGGTGAGTTTGCTGGGGTGCTATAATAAAGTGCTACAAACTGGATGGCTTAAAACAACAGGAATTTATTGTCTTACACTTTGAGAACTTTGAAGTCTGAAGTCAGACTTCAGCCCATGCTCCCTGTTCCTCTGCACAAAACGAAGGAAGATAGAATTTTGATTTTATTTTAAACTTTACTGTTCATCATCTACGAAATCACTTCATGAATAGCCATGACCTCATGGTATTTGGGTTACTAATTCTGATAGCAGTCTGTATTTGAGGCTGTCACTTTCATGGTGATTTTATGGCTTCCTGATTAAATGAGCAATATATTTGTATACCGAAATACATTTTTATTATGGATGATTTTTCTTTTGCTCTTTCCTTTATTAAGGCAAAGGACAAATATTAATTAAATTATATGTATAGGAAGGTTACATTACCTGTTAATTTCATATCAGGATAATAAGGAGTATGCTATAAAGTATTTGTAGCAAAGTGGGCAAGAGTCTGATTGAATTGAGAACTGCTGATCTAATCCCTGAGCTTGTATGTCACTCCCTCTGGGAAGCCCCACTTGACCTCACCTATTTCCCACCAATGTGGAGTGGTTAAGTGCTTTGTGTTTCCATAGAGTGTCCTGTATAACTCCTTTCTGGTTATTGTTTATTTTATTATGTTTCTTCCTTGATAGATTATGTGCTTCATGAGAGTAGGCACTAGGTACATTTCTTCACCGTTATGATACGAAGTCCTAAAGCAATTTCTGATATATGAGTAATTTAAGAAATATTCATTGAATACACAAATACTTGAATAGCCATCATCATACGCTTTTCCATGCTTTATTCTTAGATTTCCTGGCTGTTCATCTTTCCCTATTTTGACTCTGCATCTGAGTTCCCATTGATCACATAGTCTCTTTTCTGGATTACATATTTTGAACTCAGTCTTCTGTTTCTGGTGTCAGAAGTCCTCCAAGGAATGAATTCTTGGTTCGTATTCCATTCTGACTTCTGCCTGTTTTCATCAGTCCTCTGGTATCCGTTTCTTTCACTTAGAACCACCTTGATCAGATGTTTCTATATTCAACAGTTTTTCATTCAACTTCCCCTCACAACCCTTTTTAAAAAACCGAGCTCTCTGGGATCGTTCTGAACTTCTAACCCTTAATGCTCTATCCTAGTATTTTATATGACAATCTCTTCTGAGGAGAGAGGTTTTGGGTGGCTGCTTCCTGCAGAATTAACCTTCATTCATCTGGGCTGGATTCACAAGTATGATAAAGAAAACTGTGTCAGTCTTTATCACAGTTTAGTGGGCATCAGTGAGTGCAGGAGACATGAAACCATTGCATGTGACCTATAACATGTGCAAGGCAGCTTCATTTCTTTTGGAGCTCATGACCCCTCAAGGAGTGTCCTTCTGGGTTGCTGATGAGAGAGTCTTCATCTGTCCTTGGAGCAGGAAGAAAGATGGCAAGCAAAATCACTTTTGTTTGAGAAGTTTGGTTTTCTTTTTGTTAACCTCCCCCCACCCACCGACCCACCACTGGTCCTTTATTTTTCCAGATACATTTAAATCTGGAAATCTCCCTCTGAAAAGAAGTTGATATGAATAGTGGGAAGGCTGCCACATTGAGAAAATCCTTTGCTCCCGCCATCTGGCGGATTTCGGTTTCTAGTACTTTAGATGCAAACATGTTACATAAAAGAAGTAATACTATAAAAAAATAATTATCCATTAATACCTGCACATGGATTTGTTTCCAAAATTAACTTATAGAAACTAAGGGTGGAAGAAAGTGACAGAGGATGGGTAAGTTTTGAAGAGCCATCATGGGTCCAGGGCAGGCCTGCTTGGGGGCTCTTGTTGGTTGGTCATGGGCAGTCAGGGGAGCTTTGAGAGCTGAAGGAGGAGTGAAGAAGGAGAGCAAAAGAATTGAGGAGGAAGTGACACCCAAACCGAATGTCTTCTCTTTTAAAAGATATGTTTGAACAAACCCTGTGTGAAAAGATTATATGGTCTTAACTGAGAATGTGTATGAATTATTATGCGCTTGCCCAAAAAAGGGACCAGGAAATTCAGCTTTTGTTTTAACTTACTTCTCCTGATCCTGGTGGCATGAAGTGGGACTAGAGATGTTAAAACAGGCTAATACTTAGTTACAGGGATGCTTCATTTCCCACAAAGATCAATAAAATGTTCTCAATGACAGCTAAGTTTTAAATTGCTTCAGGAGAAGCTGCTATTCCAAGAAATGTTGCAATGACTTTGTTTTTGATAATGCAAACAATCTTCTGTCATTATTTATGAAGTGACTAACAACTTTTCTGCATCTGCTTTGTTAATCTTTACTGCCTTGTTTCAGATTTGCTGAGCGTGCCTGTGTTGATTCTCCCAAGCCCTGGGAGCCTGCTGTGCATAGTTAGCCAGAGTTCTCATTCAGCAGGTCAGGGTAATCTCAACAGCTCTTAAGTTTCTCACAGAATCCAAGATAACTGTTGCCTGACCAAACAGGCAAGTACAGTTGGCTGAATAAATAATTCTCCCTCTAAATCTGTTTGAATAAACATTAGTGCTATGTTAGCTACCATGTGCAGTACTGATGATTTACATAACCTCTTCAGGAAGATTCTCCTGATGAGCCATTCTTTGCAGTTCATGTTATGACATTGCACATTAGTATTGTCTGTGTTTGCAAAATACAGCTACATGCTTTATCCGTTTATGTGGTTCTGTGGAAGCTCTTACCACCAGGGTAACAGCAGGCTGCCAGGAGGAGAGGAAGTTTTCTGCTGAAGATGTACTGTAGATTCTGTGACTTGAAAGAACCTCTTTGATTCATTCTTTGACTCAACATAACCAAGAAAGAAGGTTTTTCAGAAAACAATAACTTGGAGAATGTGGTTAAAGTTAATCCTTAACTTGAGACCATTAAAGCCAGGAAATGCAGGTGAATTTAAAAACCTCGTTGGCAGTTATTCTGTGTTCATATTCATAATTACTTCCCTTCCTCTCTCCTTTTCTTTCTTGCCACAAAGATGATGCCAGTGGGGGAAGAGTTGAGAACAGGGTTTAATACTGTGATTCTGAATTCTGATCTTTAAAGTGACTTTGCCACCGGGTTTCCTTGGGCATTGAATTCAAATTACTTTCGTTTGAAAAGTTTGGTTTCCTTTTTGTTAATTTTTTCCCTCTGTTGCTCCTTTTTTCTTTCAGGTGTATTTAAGTCTGGAAATCTCCCTCTCAAAAGAGGCCGATATGAATAGTGGGAAGGCTTCCACATTGAGAAAATCCTCAACTCCCATTCCCAGGCAGGTGAACAATGATTAAGCATTCATTACAAAATGACTCATGAGCAGTCATGATCATTTTCAGGGAAAGAGACAATTATCAATTTCATGGACTCATAAGTGATCGTGACTACTTTCAGGGGCTTACAATTATCAATTACCCATTCCCTGATTAATTAAGAGCTTAATCTTCCCACCCATAAAATGTGAACAATAGTACACTGTTCCAAGCTGCCTATTATATTTCCTCAAGACAAAGACTAAAGTGAGTGGTAATGGAAAACTCAGATCTGTCGCTCTAGATTTCTTGCCTCTGAAGCCAAATACAGTAGGCACAGTTTAGTGTTAACAGACTCTCACATTTGCACTGAGCTAAGATAACGCCCTTCTTCACAAAGCTAACACTTAACACATTTTGTCTTTTAGTCTCAGAATCATCACCCTTTTAAAAATTTTTACAAATAGTGAACAAGGCAGCCTGCTGAGCGGGAAGAAATATCTCAGATAAATAGCACATTTCTTGGTACTATTGCTTCATTTCATAGCTTGGAAGCTAATGCTTCATTTCCCTGCTGTTTTTTCAAAAAGCAGCCCTGGCTCTCCTACACTTCTAACATTGGGCCTCTGTGTGGGGTTGGCTGTCACTTTGTTCCTCTTTGCATCACCACTTCCGGACTCTCCCTTCCCTCCCTCCTCTTCTCAGAAGCCCTGGATTGGAATGTCCTATTGCTGCCTTACCACTGTTGCAGTCACCGAGAGCCCCAGGGTGGCTTCCCTGGATCACTACTGCTCTTTCAGTATAACTACTACCCTAATTAGTGGTGATTTAAATATCCTTGCAAATGACCCTTTCAATATTCTCTTGTCTCATTTCTCCAAAGGTCTCACTCTAGACGCCACCTCTGTCCATTAGTCCACAATCAAGCCTACAGCCTCCATAATCCTCATGTTAAATATCCCAGTCTGCAGCCACTCCTCCTTCCCTTTCCCCCCACTTTGGTTCCTACCCCGTCTCTAACAATACTTTGACCAAACAGTTCCTTTGTCCTATTGCCCTTTCATTGCCCCTTTATTCCCTTGCTGTCTTCCTTCCCCGCAGTGCCGAGCTTAGATTCTAGCTTTATCATTAGACTCACTCCCTTATATCATCCTCTATTCCTTTCCCATCTAATTGGACTTACCTTACAAAACCTGAACACAGGTTATACCCAATTTCTACCTACTTTGTGCCTATACCAAGTAGCTAAATGTGGCCAGAGAAACCCATATGCCCAGGCCGACTGGGCTAACTCGAATTTATGATCGCAAGCCTTTGGTGGGCGTTAGTGCATGAGGCAGTCAGACCACACTTCCCTGATCTTCCTGCCTTCTTCACTGAGCTGATAGTCTTGCTTCCTGTTTAACTGAGGACACAGAGGTGGTCAGAAGAGAACTTGCACATGCTGTTCATTTTGTCTGCCTACCTACCAGCCTCTGGATCAGTATACCAAATGTTCTCTTCTGTTGCAAAAGGGCATTTGGCCAGGACTCCAGGTTCTGGATGCAATAGGATGCCTTGAAAAGCTAAGTGAGACCTGGGCATGAGAATTGCTCAGCAATGCCTCAGCAGAGGAAGTCACCAATATGTGCCTTTTAAGACCGCTGTCTTCCACTAAGAGGAGGTCCCTCTCATCCATCCAGACCCTATACTGGAGCGTTAAAAGACTTAAAATTTCCCCAAAGGGATGGAGTTACCTGAATCTTGAATTGATTACTTACCTTACAGACAATATTTAAACTTTAAGAGACCGATGTTTTTAATGCACATGTTTGTTTTCCCTGCTACCCAGCTTGTAACTCATATGTTATAGAAAAGGTAAGGGAGCTGAGCTATATTTTCCACCATTAGTTGATAAATGAATCAACTAATAGTTTACTTTTTTCTAGGTCTTGGGCCTAGTCACAGATCAAAGAGGTAATAAATATAGCAATTAAAAAAAGTGAATGGTAAACAAACAAAATGAACTGACAGTGACTTAAATGACATTTTAAAAATTAGGTACCCACCTAACTTGACTCCCAAGACTCTGTCATGCTATTTGAATCTAAGTTATCCCTTTTCTCCTCTCATTTTCAAAACAGGATTTCTAAGAATTTAAGGAATTTTTGTTTTTAGAAATGGTAGAATATATAGAGTGCTTCATTATATATATATAGAGTGCTCAATAACCATTGATGACAAGGATTTGAACAGCAATGTTTTGGAGCACATTAATAAATAAACAAAAAGCAAGAAACCATCATTTAGACATTGGAACATGCAGATTGAGTTGTTGGAAGAATCGGTTTCATCATTTCAGACAGTAACTGTGACCCAGGAGGTTATTATCAGTCTTGCTGTAGTTAAAATTCTGTACTTTGCTTTGCTGTAAGTTTGTGTGCTCTGTTTCACTCATGCTACCAGATGCTTGTTCTAACTCTGTTTCATGTTGTGCTTTAGCTGTACTGGGAAGCTGAGCACTTAGAGACTCAGTAGTTGATAGCAGACAGTAGACTTTGGTTAAATATGGAGAAAGCTTTTCTCTCTATATTGTAATAAAGTTCCTTGGCATTATATTCAATCTGATAGTACTTTATTTTCTTCATTGACTATAGAATACTTACACATATGCTCAAGCCTTATAAAAATTGAATCTAGCAGCACTATAAATAATTAAACTTATCCAAGCTGCAACTTGCCACTATAAAGATATTACAAATTCAGAGCCTTAACAGGGACTGTGGAACAAGAGATTTATCACTGCTAAGCCTAACAACTACCAGCTGCTGGGTCTGTGTTTCTCCTTGTCTAGCTTGTTGCTGAGTCCTGAGGTCATTTGTGCCACAGAGCCCTGTGGTGGAGGACAGACAGAGAGACATGAGAGGTCAGAGATATACTTGTAGTAGTTTCTCATAACTGGTCCTAAAAATGTGCAGGTTACAGTGAGACTTTCCATAGCTAACTTCAGGTTTCAGTAAGGTCTTTACAGTTAGAGTAAATGTGTCAAACCAGCATTGGTATTAGAAAGCCATGATTACACCAGCAGGGAAAAGTGGGCCTCTCCTAGGAGCATGGCTCCCTCTTGCCACAGCAGATACACCTCTTATCTTTCCTGCTTTAAAAACATAAGCATTTATCGTTAGATAAATTCATTTCAAAATGGGAGCACAGTTGTTACCAGATCAGTCTCAAACTATTCACTTCTGTGACAATGCTTAATTATGATCTCAGTTTAGGATAAAAGCTTCTGATGAAGTCTTTGTATATTCCTCTTATAAACTTGATTACTGATTCCACATGAGAATTCATGTGAGGTGCCATTTATAAAGGTAAAGATTAAATGAATACCAATTGCCTTGAAGATGAAATTATTACCAGAGAGATAAAGAGTGTGTGTTTTCGTTTTTCTCGAGTGTGCAAAGGATACTTGGATGCCTTACCTGTGAGGCATAAAGCTGGGTGAGCACTCTTGGGCTGCTGTTATTACCTGGAAATCAACATTACAATGACAAAATGTATCAATTGTCATGTGTTCCCAGTGGGAGCCCTAAATTACAGATAAGGTTGGTTGTTGCCAAAAGATGTCATAGGTGACCACGAGACCAGAGGGGCTCTGGAATTCAGATATTTAAAAGGCAGATACTATGGCAAATTATTACCCTGTAACTATGTTAGCAGTAAAAACCTCTGGTGGGGAAGGATTTGATCAAAGGGAAGAATGAGAAGAGAGGTGAGTGAGAAGAGGAGGGCATAGCAATGGGCTTAGGAGGAAAGAGAAGGCTGACATTTAAAAAAAAAATTCAAAATGTTATATTTTAATTTTGTCCAGAACCAACCTGTACAATGGCACCAGACATTGTCTCTGTGGAAATCTAGTTCCAAAATTCTATTTTTCCAAGAAGCCCCCTTGTCTCCAAATGAGAAGTTTGCTACCTCAGGCCGCAGGTACCAAAGATGAATGATTAATGATAACTCTCAAAGGAGCTTCTTATTAGAACAACATTTAAGCCCATAGACTCCATGACCTTGTCAATGACTAATCTGTTCAGGACAGCTGGTTTCTCCATTCTCTTCTTTGAAAAATCTGCTGTGATGGAGATTCCAAATACCTCTTTCTAGTGGTTCAGCACTCAGAGAGGAGAATTTTTTTTCTTCTTAACTGACAATTGTTCCCACTTCCCACTTGTTTTATTCCTCTGCAAGAGGGGGAGCTATTCATCAGCATTGTCTTAAGAAAAACACTCTTATATTTGACTTTATTAAAAGTCATTGTGTAATCATATCTGAGTAATTCCATTCTCTTTGGGTGTTTCCCTAAAATTAAGAAAGTTTATATTAAATGAAATGCTGTGTAGTAGGTAGATAACATACATTTATGTATGCATGTATGTATGTATTTATTAAAGATTTTATTTATTTGACAGAGAGAGACACAGCAAAACATTGAAAACACAAGCAGGGGGAATGGGAGAGGGAGAAGCAGGCTTCCTATTGAGTAAGGAAGGCAATGCAGTGCTCAATCCCAGGACACTGAGATCATGACCTGAGCCAAAGACAGTTGCTTAACTGACTGAGCTACCCAGGTGCCACTATTTATTTTCTAAAAAGATTTTATTTCTTTATTTATTTCACAGGGAGAGGGAGAGAGAGAGAGCACAAGTCGGCAGAGTAGTAGACAGAGGGAGAGGGAGAAGCAGTATCCTTTGGTGAGCAGGGAGCCAGATGGGGGGCTTGATCCCAAGACCCTGGGATCATAACCTGAGCTGAAGGCAGATGCTTAGCCAATTGAGCTACCCAGGTGTCCTAGTAGATAATACTGAAACACATTTATGGATCTATTTATTAATTCACCAACCATCTATTGAGTACATACTATGTGTAATTATAGGCATTAAAGCAAACATTCTGCTCTGGAATCAGTCACAGGGTGCTCTTGCACAAATTACTTGATTGGTCTGGGTCTCCCCAAGTACTATGTAAACCAGTGGTAATCATTGTGAGAATCAAATGCTTCGAACGTATAAAATGTCAACCACATATTAAATGGTTAATTACTTTTAGATTTTAATTCAGGAACTATGGCAAGTAGAAAGGTTCAGAGAAAAATATGATCCAGGAACATGCTGTCTAACAGAGGCCAGGCAATATAGAAGGAATGTGAGGAAGCTTTGAGGGAGAACAGACCCAGACCAAACTTGCTTGGAATTGATCAGGAAAGTCTCCCCTGAGGAGACCTTCAGTCTGGGAATGGGTGTGTAGACAAAGGTACAGTGAAAGGCCTAATGGTAGAGTTTACCACAGTAGCTAGACACGTCCATCCAAGGTCCCTTTTGTGAGGGGGCTGGGCAGACTATGGGCTGTTGTTACAAAACATTCCTGTAAAGCCAGACAATTTTCTGTTGGTTGGCCAAGGACAGAGCATGGGGAATAGCACAGTTCTCCTCCCTGACCCCTCTCTCTGGCCAGCTCAGTCTCCCAAGGCAGGCATCAGGAAGGGAAACCAGTGGCTTGCGGTTGAGGACTCTTCGGTCTCTAGAAGGTGCTCTGCGGGGCTGTGCTCTGGGACACTGTTGAAAGTGTGGGAAAGATTATTTGTAAGCGAATATCCATTGGATGAATGGACACTGTTTTTAGGTTGGTGCCGACTGCACAGAGGCCCATCTTGATGGAGGGAGCTGAGCTCAGCTCTCAGGCTCTCTGTTTCCAGTCTCATGTTCTGTTATCAAAGCTCCAGCCTGGGTTGGCAGTTTTTTAGGGAGGCTTGTCAGTTTGTCTGCAGCAACCCTGATTCCTGTTGAGGCGAGTTTCACACGCACGTTGTCAGAGTATAGATCCCTGAGAGACCAAAATGAGATACAGCAGGAGAAATCCTTGGAACAGCAGGCCCTGACTTGATAGAAAAAACAACACGGTCTCTGTGAGAATAACACTCCTGGCTGGATTCCTGCTCCAAAGGCCAAGCAGGTCAACGGAGTAAATGAGGCCAAAGCTGGTACAGCTCCTCCTGCCTGGCTAGGCACCTCCTGGCTCCTCGGCTTGTGTGTGCCATTCAGCACGAGCAGACAATCTGAATAGGTCCACACTGCTGCGGCTCCTAATCCGTTTTGAAGAAGGAAATGTAGTTTACATAATTGCAGTTGTGTGTGCTTTTCTCTGTGCTCTTGTGTTACCATGACTCACCTTCCAGGAAACTGATATAAGGTTGTGGGTTGTGAAGGGCAGCGCAAACAACATTTGAATGGTGGTGGTGGTGGTTGGGGGGATAGGTGAGTTTGCCAGACCCATTGGCCTTGGTGGTAGTTTGAATGACTGCCAGGCTCTGGGTGACATCCTTCAAATCTGAAAGGCTTGCTTGTGTCCCCCAGAGTATCAGCCAAGGCAGATGCCACTGTCCTTGCTAAGCCCTTGCACTCCCTCCCCTGATGATCACAGGGATATGGTAATAACTGCTACTCCTTCTTGACAGCTTACTGTAAGCCCTGTGTTTGCATTACCTGTCAATGCCCATCAGATCTGAAAGGTAGCAGTGAGAACAGAAAAGAAAGAATAGAAGCCAGAAGGGAAACAGAGGCCCAGAGTGCAGAGGACACTTGCTTGGGTTTGCAAATTTTGGACAAAAGATTGGAACCCAGGCCTGTCTTAATGCCAGAACTAATCTAGGCCTGTCCTAATGCCATTATTCTATGCTTTCTGTAGTTTTAAAATTTTGAGTTCTGTGTATGTGTATATGCCCTTGTTTCTTAGAATTGAAGATCTCAAGAGACATTTGTATCACAAGGGTGACTGTCCCATAGGTACTATTTGAGAAGAGTTCCCAGCTGTTTCCTATGACCCCTTCACCCAAATATCTAATTTTCTTCTTACTGTCTAGTCCTTGACCCTGAATCCAATCAGAGATGAAACAGTTCCTACTCTACTTCCGTCCTCTCTAGCTGTACCCAACTTCTGCTATCTATTTTCTTGTTGATTGTGCAGATTGTGACTGAAGCCACTTCCCCTACAAGGTTGCCTTGCACAGAGTTTGCTGCTGAAGTAAATTTTCAAAATAAGCCTCCAACATTATTGTGGCCTGAAGGAGCAGAGCAGTGGTGAGAAAAATTTAATTCCTAATCAAGTCAGTAACTCTAAGTTACGGTATGCATGCAGATAAAATGTGTAGAAGTTGCTATAACTCCTCCAGTCCTTCAGAGCTTTTTGCCTTTCTGGGCCAGTATGACAATGTTTGCTCCCCCTGCTGTCACTTTGCACTTCCCTGAGTCTCTTTGGAGAGCTTTTCATGCTTTCCCCCTGCAGCAATGATGGAAATATGTCAGAGATGTCAAAGGCAATGGCTCTGGCAGAAGAAGGCAGCCAGAAATAAAGTGGCTCTGAGCAAAGGTTGGTGATGTCCCCCACACTACTGGAAGATTTGGTTGAAGACCATTCAGGGTGGATTAAATAGTTTTTTTTTTTTTTTTAATTAGGTAACTATTTTAGAGAGAAGCCAAATACTTTTGTTAGGGATTAAACCTAATTTATAATTCTTCAGGAGAAAATATAATACCTTATTTTTTATTGGTATAAAACGTAGAAAGGCCATTCTCCTAAACTAACTTCTCCAAATACATATTGCACAATTATACTTGTCAGATGCAATGTCCTCCACATTAATGCAGTAGATTCAATATATTACTTAACCTGACCAAGAGTAGAAAGCAAATGTTAATATGGGCACAATTTTTATGAATTTTCATCACTTCTTGAAATGTATAAAGCTTCTTATGTGCTCTCATGAGCAGCATACGTGGCTTGTGGGTGACTTAAGGTTACAGTCAGAATCATGATGTTGTTATTGGCATTCATCTTAGGATCACATTACTAGTGTTTCCCACCACTTGGTTTTCTTATTTCTAAAAAGGAAAATAAAGAAAAGAAACTAAAAATTATTCATATAAAACTGATCTTGTGTAGACTTTGAATGTTTTAACTTTATATGAATAAAACTATAGAGGAGACTAGTTACTCTTGGTAGCCAAGACTATTCATTTTAATGATCGGTTTACATTTCTAAATGTTGAAATTCATGAAGTAAATTATTTTATCACACTTCTAACTAAAACTCTAGACTATTTCCAAAATTAGTAAATTTATGAGGCTGAAAGTGACCTTAGACTTTGTACCTCCTCATTTACTGATGAGGAAGCAGACTCAGTGGACAAAATTGCCTGAATTGAATCATTAATTAGTGGATGAGTCAGAACTAGAACACAGATCTCTGCCCCACAAATGATTGGTCCCTCTTTAACTGCTAAATAGATTTAGGCTTGTGATCAAGATTTAAGCAAATTAATGGTGCTTCCTTGTCTTACTCTATTTTTATTGTAATTTTTAAACTTGAGGATATCCAAAATTGTTGGCCATTAAGTGTTCTTGTATGTCTTTGTTCCTTGAAAACAAAAGGAGATCCCCAGTGCAAAGTCCCATGTGCTCCAGAGGACTGTGGCTTTGCATATCTACTGGGCTATACGCATCAGCAGATGCCTGAGGAAGGCTAGGTATGCACCAACTTGTGGTTTACATTTCTAAATGTTGAAATTCATGAAGGTGGTCAGTGGTCAGTAAGGTGGTTGTGGTCAGTAAGTCTCCTTCAGCCCAAGACTGTCCTGGAAAAACTGCCATAGGTGTCCTGCAGAAACCCAATCTGGTTTTATTTCCCTGCCAACGTGAGCGATTACATTAGCCTTTTAATATGTGCTTTTGTCCACAAAACCACTGCTGTAAAAGCCCTCGCATTAGGAACAGGTTGCAAATAATCCATGGCCTGAGTATTGAACCCCCCTGTAATTTCTCCTCAGACCATAGCATATCTGCAACAGGATGTACTAAGCAAAATCTGGGCACAAGGAAAAGAGGAGATCAGAAAGGTCTTGGGTAGCATCGGAGTGGCATCAACCGGGCCACAGGCTGCTCAAGAAATCTGATTCATATATATTTGTTTTCATGGCCAGGCCTGTGCCCATGCTCCTGAAGGTAGGATTCAAAGAAATTCAAGGAACATTTTTGGCTCCTGCTTTCAAAAAGCTTATGATTTCTTGGGGAGAAATTCCTCACATATTGTACTAAGTATTGTAAGGTAGTTATAAGTTGAGTGAAGGACAGGAAAGTTCTGAGGGTCTCCCTCACATCTAGTTCCCTTTCCCAACCGTAGGAGTCACTAATCAGAGTCATCTTAAGACTCTGGTCAGCTCATATACATACTTAAAGGTCAAGGACCCATGTGCCATTTTGTCTTTGTTGGAGGTCACTAAGCTTTGCCTCTTATTGCATATCCAGCTTGGTCTTGCTTGACTATAGGTTTGGGTGTTTGGGAATGCTGCTTGTAGCTGTGGTCAGGTACTTTCTGATCCCAATCTTGGGATCAGAAGGAAGAAGGAAAGGCCCTGCTTGGAGACTGAGCCAAGTGGTCCAGCCTGGGTTAATAGAGAAGTTCAACTTTAGGGTGTGGTTTCCAAGGCCAGATGGAATACAGGAACACCTCAGTCTCCTTAATTGGTTAGAGTTCCTTGTGAAAGCATTTCTTTGGGAATTTTATCACAAAAGAGGTGATTGGTAGGGTGGAACGTTAGCATTTCTTACTCTTAGCTCTAATATTGCCTATCTTCACCACCACCTTTCATGCCAGATATCAATAAGAAAGAGTATTGGAACAACCAAGAGACTGCTAGTTTGAGAACCATTACAACCATCAGGTGCAATTCTGGACAAAATATCTTTAGCATTAGCCAAAGGCATGTTAGTATACATAAGCAAAGATAGGATGAAAGAAAACAAAATTTTCTGGAGTGAAGATGTCCCTTCAACAAGAGATCCTGTGCCCCCTAGAAAGCTCTACCAATACATGCATTATAGGTATCCCATAGTAAGCTGATGTGCTTGGTTTGGGGGCAGAAATGTCATGAAACCTGATGCAGCACAGTTGGTCATGTCTTGGGAAATGGTCCCTGAGACGGGCAGCAGCTGGATTTAGAAAGAATCTGTTTAACTAACGAACATTCATGCTGGGAAAGCAAGATGTAGGACTACAATGAAGAACAAGATGTGGGACTACCACTTTTGAAAGGGCTAGATTTGGGATGTCTGGTACTTTAGCACCCCGATACTACTAATGGCTTTCTCTCAATTGGTTCTTGGACTGTAAACCACAGTAAGTTTGGCAGATGACATCTACATGCTTCCACACTGGACCCACTTTGGGGTCATGGGAAGCTAATATCAAATGTGCTCAGGTAGGTTCCTAAATAAAGCAGGGAGTTCTTAACATTTGTAACCCCTTTCCCC
Source organism: Mustela nigripes (assembly GCF_022355385.1). Taxonomy (NCBI): domain Eukaryota; kingdom Metazoa; phylum Chordata; class Mammalia; order Carnivora; family Mustelidae; genus Mustela; species Mustela nigripes. Next base: position 142,607,257 of record NC_081562.1, read on the forward strand.
AGGTCTTTTTCTCCATGGTAAACTTGGAAGAACTCAAGCTGATGTTATTTTATGAAATTTAGCATACAAAAATTCCTATTGCTGTAATGAAAGGCAGAAACCCTGCAGAATATGCAATTGCACTTTTAACTATATCTGTATCCATGTGGAAAACTGTAATAGAACATGCAAGGATGGCATTCTTGAATACTTTTGCTCTTTTGTGTTTTAAACAACTTTGCAATTCATCCATTTATTTGGTAGTTGGGGTGAGGGGATGGAGAGGAGAATAGAACAGGGATTGAGTTCAGGAAAAGGGAAGAATGATTAGTGAAAGGGAAGAGAAGGACAGCCTTAGGAATTCCGTGCTACAAAATGGTGACTGATAGTGATTGATCTAGTTTGGTGAATGAAGGTGATTGACCTAATTTGATCTTTAAGGTGTCTGAAATAACATAGCCAAGATAAACTTGTGTAAATGGTATCCTATTTGAATTATATTGAATACTTGGACCATATATTTAGAAAAATCATATCTACTCTTTAATATTGGCTTAAATCTTATCTCTTCAACAAAACTTTTCCTGAGCACCTTAGCCAGAAATTTTTTAAAATTCTCTTCACATGTTTTGATCATATTATTCACTTGAAAATAATCTCATGGAGCTCTATTTCACATAACTATTTTCATGGGTATACATGTCTCATATCTCCAAATAGACACATTTCTTCAGGAGAGAGGGACCCTGCTTCAAATATTTTCCTCATGTGGAAAATCTACCTCAGCAGATGCTTAATGAACATTTGTTGGGAGCCTGATATTTGGAAAGTCTGGCTCATTTTCAAGGCTACACATTTTAATGGTACTGACATTTCACCAAATCTTTAGATTCCAGTTATATATTTCATTGTCCTGACTTCATTTTCAGAAGATGTCAACTAATTGTCCAATATCTTATTTTCTCTTTTCTAATATGGTTAGTAATTAACTCATGCAAATGTTTTTAAGAATATTTACCAATAAACTCTGGCAACCACATAAAAGTATAATGCTATATCTTTAAATTAAGATAATATTAACAGAGGTTGGTAAAAATTTACCAGCTAATAGTCATGTGGAAGTGATGAGGTTAAAAGTTCCAGTTTTAAATTCTTTGCATGTATAAATGTCTTTGCAAACCAGATTTCTAATGACCAAATGAAAAACAATTTGGATAAAATAGATGGAATTTTGTGGATAATTCTGAGGTGTAAGAGAAATTTAAAAAATCCTGAGGATCACTACGTTTGTATCTTTAGAGTAAATACCCAATAGTGCAATTGCTGTAAAGTGTGTAAACCTGGTGATTCACAGACCTGTACCCCTGGGGATAAAAATATATGTTTATAAAAAATAAAAAATTAAAAAAAAAATCCTGAGGACTTCTAATAGGAATCATTAAGATTGTAACCCTCTCAGCCTCTTGCAATCTGTTTAAATAGAACAGGTACTAATATTGTTTAAAAATTTAATTAGTTTTTGATTAGATAATACATGTGCATGGCAAAAATTCAATGAAGCTAAGTCTTTCTTCTACTGTCTCCTATACCCTACTCCTCCTTCTAAGAGAAAACTACTCTGTTTCTTTCATTTTCTTCAGAGATATTCTCTGTGGATATAAGCATATTTCTAAATGTGCTTTTTCACTTTTCTGACATAAATTTTGGCATACTGAAAAAAGTCCTACACCTTGCCTTTTTTCCTACTTATCTGGAGATTGTTCCATATCAATACATGTGGGTCTACTTCATTCTTTTTAGCACTGCAGAGTTCTGTGCTATGGTTAGGTGGATAACTTCTCAGTTCAGCCGTTTCAAGGTCACTATATAATAAAGATAATTTTTAGTGGGTGTATCTTCTTCAGAGCAGGTTTGTGCTTTTGATGTGCCTTAGGAATTATTGCTGGAAATTTCTGGCTGTGTTCTCTGGAGTTTTACTCAAATTATATTCCTTGAGCCCTTCAATTTGGATGGTTGTTATTTAGTCCTTGCAATTGCACTATTGGGTATTTACCCTAAAGATACAAACGTAGTGATCCAAAGGGGCACGTGTACTCAAATGTTTATAGCAGCAATGTCCACAATAGCCAAACTATGGAAAGAACCTAGATTTCCATCAACAGATGAATGGATCAAGAAGATGTGGTATATATACACAATGGAATACTATGCAGCCATCAAAAGAAATGAAATCTTGCCATTTGCGACAACATGGATGGAACTAGAGCGTATCATGCTTAGCGAAATAAGTCAAGCGGAGAAAGACAACTATCATATGATCTCCCTGATATGAGGAAGTGGTGATGCAACATGGGGGCTTAAGTGGGTACGAGAAGAATAAATGAAAGAAGATGGGATTGGGAGGGAGACAAACCATAAGTGACTCTTAATCTCACAAAACAAACTGAGGGTTGCTGGGGGGGGGGGGTTTGGGAGAAGGGGGTGGTATTATGGACATTGGGGAGGGTATGTGCTTTGGTGAGTGCTGTGAAGTGTGTAAACCTGGTGATTCACAGACCTGTAGCCCTGGGGATAAAAATATATGTTTATAAAAAATAAAAAATTAAAAAAAATATATTATCCACTTTTTAAAAAGATTTTATTTATTTATTGGTCAGAGAGAGAGAGAGAGAGAGAGGAAGAGAGCATAAGCAGGGGAAGTACAGGCAGAGTGAGAAGCAGGCTACCCCCTGAGCAAGGAGCCTGATGTCCTGGGATTGATCCCAGGACTCTGGGGTCATGATCTGAGCCAAAGGCAGTTGCTTAACCAACTAAGTCACCCAGGCATCCCTACTATCATCAGTCTTGAACCTTTTTTCTGAAACTCTCCAATATTTGGATTTCTTATCTTTGTTATCTTCAGTTGCAATGCTTGGAAGAGTGTGTGAAAGCTAATTTTTTTGAGTCCTCAAATATTTGAGTATATCTTTAGTCTGTTATCACAATTAACTTGATAATTTGCTTGTAGGTCTAGGCTAAAAAACAATTTTCTCCAAGATTATCCTAGTGTTCGTTATTTCTACTGAGAATTCTGTTTCGTTTCCTTTATATGTAACCCATTGCTTAGATCTAGAAGCTTTTTGGAATCTCCATATTTGGTTTTCTGACTTGTCAGAAAATGTGCACTTTTCCTCTTTTGTTGTGCAAGACATTTGTTTAACCTCTTTAATCTGGAGACTTTAATTCTGCAAATGTTTGTATCGTTTCTCTGATAATTTCATTCCACTCTATCTTTTTTTGTTTATTTGTTTGTTTCCATTTACTCTTGATGGAATTCGTATTTCTTGGGAGTTTGGTCACCTGGATTCAAACATTATTCTTTTTCTCACATATTTTTTTTTCTCTGTGTAGAATATAGGTTCTATGAGGGCAGAGATTTTTGTTCACTTTGTATTCCTACTACCTAGAATAGTACCTAGAACATAGGAGGTACTCAGTAAATATTTACTTGATATTCTCTTTCTGTTCTATATTTAATTGATATCTTCCACTTAACATATTTTTTTGTCTTCTGTAACTTACTTTTTTAGAATTCTTTCTTGTTTTCTGATTTTTCATTTACTATAACATTCTCATTTCATTAATGAAATATAATGCTCTGTATTCTCTGAAGATATTAGTGTTTTTGAAGTATTCATTTAGTTCCTGCATTCTCTTTTTTATTTAGCTCATTTGTCTTTGTGTATTCTCTTCCTTGTTTTTGTTTTTTTTTTTGTTTGTTTGTTTGTTTTTTGTTTTTTTTTAACATCTTCTGTGGCCTTGGGTGGGGATTGCCAGCTGGGAGACTTCACTTTGGGTAGCTAGTAGGGAGCTGGATTTTTCACTGGATGATTTCAACAGATCAGAATCAGAGGGATTTTCTCTGTAGCTATTCAATTTCTTTTGAAATTTCTGGGCAACTAGAAGGCTGTTTGTCAGGGTACCAGGCATCTGACCATGCCATGTGCATGTTTTGAAGGAATACCTCTGTTACAGACCCATCATGCACTTCTGCTTTCTATTAAGGCTGGTGCTTCCAGACCCTAAGCTTCCCTCATTTATATTTTTCAGGAGGAAAAAACCCCTCTATTTTGCTGCTCAGGTGTGGTGGGCTGAACTGGGGAGGCACTTGGGTGTAAGTGTCCAGGGAAGAGGTGGAGGAAGAGGCCTTCATACTGCTTCTCCCTGTTTTTGACACCTTCAATACCTGCATCTGTCTGTGGCTCTCTTGAACAAGGTAACTTGTTTCTAAATGGTGTGGCTAAATACACTCCCTTTAGGTTGTGGCTTTGGCTGCTTTGCAAAGGCAGGTTTTACTCTTCAGGCCAGGATGTCATGCAAAATTTGTCAAGAGTTTTCATCCACTGATGTTCTCTCTCCTGCTTGATTTTAAGCATTACTTTTCTCATTCTTTTATTTTCACTTTTGCAGAATTTGCAGAAGATGAGGAATAAGCTTCTATAGCTTATGCACTGTGTTTACATGACAGAAAGCCAACCTCTATCTTAAACTTTAGGTCAGAGTGTTTAACAACACTATAATGTTCATATGATGGCTATAAAAAATGTTTTATTTTCTCTTGATAGAGCTAACAACAGCGCCATTCTGAGCATCTTGTGAGGTGAGGCCAAAGCTGTCTAAAGGGCTTCAACTGACAGACTTTTAGAGCCTTAGAATTATTCTGAGAAATATCTTCTCATTTTGGCAGTGTTTTGATAAACATAAAAAGGAATAGCATTCAAGTGTACACATTCTTTTAAACCTCAGGGTCTTTGCAAATGCTGCCCTATCTTCTTGAAATGGTCTTCCTTGTCCAGCTTTACCTAGTTAATTCCCCCTACACTCATCCATCCATATAATACCTTGAATATCTTGAATACCATACAATACCTTCATGTCACAATATTACATTATTTGTTACGTTTCTTGTTTAAAATTATCTCTAACATTACAATGACCATCTTTTGAATATAGAACTATAAACCTCTTATTCATTGCTGTTTTCTCAGTATCTAGCATTGTGGTTTTGTGCAGTAAATATTTCTTGAATAAATGGCTTAAACATTTTGCACCAGTAATTTCCCTAAAATCTCAATGCCTCAGCTATGTGTTGATTTAAATATTTTGTATATATATAGGGTTTCATATTTTATAAAACACTTTCACATATATTAAATCCCAATAGCCCAAGAGATTCGGTGTGAAAACTCTGATCATTTTGATTCTATATATAAGAAAATCTAGTTAGGGTCACATAATTAATGAGAGAGGGAATATGAGTTTTGTGATACCCACTCCATGGGTCTCTCTCTTTTGATTCTGCTGTTTTCTTGGATGTCAGGGCAAAGTGTGGTCAAGGGCATCTCTGGCTGCTATGAGTAAGAAGCCACCACTGGATTGAGACCAGCTGAGATTCAATTTTGTGGCCTGAGAAATGAGACTTTATTTGTAGAATTGTTGTAGTTGTCACAGGAGCAAAGGATTAGGATGATTCAGAGCCTCAGCTAAAGGGAATGTGTTGTGCCAGTGCCCTGAGACCTCAGTGGGATAAGTGAGCTAGGAAATTTCCATTGAAACAATAGTGACAGAGTGCCAGCTACATGTGGTATCCAGTGTTTGGCGTGGGATTCAGAGGTTATACGAATTGCTCTTTGCTCTCAAGAAACTTTTGAAAAATCAAAAGCAAATTTAGCACATCAGAATACCTTTAACGATAGAAATTATACTATATTTTACATGCTAAGTGAGGTACACAATACCACATGCCGTTGGTTTTTTGAAAAATGTAAACATTAGCAAAGCTTGAAGAATAGGAAAGAGACAGGAGGAAGAGAGAGATTTGTTCATTGAAAGATGATCTTTGTGAACCTACCACATGTGAAGACTTTCTTTAGGCACTGGGGATGCAGCAGTGAACAAAACAGGCACTGTTCCTGCTATTATGGATAAGGTAGGATAGGGAGATAGCAAGTCACATTCCAGGGACAGTGAGTGAATTGATCACTTTGCCTAGAATTGCACTATCCAATATGGTGCAACTAGCCACATATGTTACTTGAATTTAAATCTATTAAAATAAAATAAGATAAAATAACAAAAAGGTCAGTTCCTCAGTCATATCAGCCATACTTCAAGTGCTCAATAGCCACATATGGTCGTTGTTATCATATTGGACAGAAGAGATACAGAACATTTCCATCATCACAAAAAGTTTTGTTGGGCTATACTACTCTAGAATGTAATACTTAGGTTGAAAGCCGTCATTAAGATGAATAACTTGGTCTCAATGGATAGACTGGATTTGGGGGAGGAGAATGCTTGACCCAGGGAGAAGGGATCTTAGCCAGGGCAGTTGCTGTAGGAATGCAGAATGCTCTTACAGAAGGCAGGATAGGCAGAATTACATGCACAAGCACAAGCTGCATTTAGCTTGAGTGACCAAGGGATGAAGCTACCTTAAACAGTTACTGGGGAGTTAAGAGAAGGAGCAGTTTTAAGGGCCATATAGTAAGAATAGTTTTAGACAGTGTTCAAAACAAACAAGAAAGCAAGCAAAGATGTTTAATAAAGAGGGGGTGATAACAGATGAGAGAGAGAGCATCTATTTTGACAGGGATAACTGGCTTCTTATGAGTTAGTCAGCCAAAGTGTAAGACAAGACTGCCTGAATCATTCTTGACCTAACTTCCATGAGTTTCTAGCTCAACTGGTATTAAACATAGAGTATTTGAAGATCCGGGCTTGGGAAAAAAAAAAAAATTGAGCCTCAGTTTTCAAACCTAAAAATAAGGGTTAAAAAGATGTTTTTGAGTTTTTATTAAGATTAAATGGTTTGTTAAGTGCCCAGCATGGTCACTGGCCCTGAGTGGGCAATCCATAACTGGTAGCATTCTCTTTCTTTAGCATGGGGCTGACAACATCAAATCCCTTGTGAATACCTTATAATTCAGTGGGATTCTGCAGTTGTGTCTCCTGTGGAGCTGTAGCAAGCCTGCGTAACACTTTGCTCTCCCTTCTGATGGTGTGACAGCAGTTTCCCACCAAACAGAGAAGCAGGGAGCAGAGAATGAGTTCTAGGCTGCAGTCAGTGTCCTGGTGGCTTGGTCTGGGCACGTGGTAATTCTGTATCCGTATAATGAGAAGGTTGAACTAGCTGACTCCTAGGATCTCCTCTGATCTAGATTCTGTGATCTCAGAGCTCAGACTCAGTGAGTCTTCACTTTCAGAGTGTCACCTGTCAGATGCACGCTATTTGGATTTGAGGTTGAGAAGGTAGATATGCTTATGCAACTGGCAATGCTTCTAATATGAAGAAAAAAAGACATATATTCATCTAGGTGACAAAACCAATGCAGAATAAGAATTGACCCATTTGACCTTGTGAAACCATAGCTGTGGCCTCTGTTCATGGAATTCCTAATGTGGACACCAATGAGTTCTTTTGAATTTAAAGCCTTCAGAGTATTTGATGTCACCCTTGACCAAAGTGGCCTCCTTGATCCCACAGTGAACGACAAATTTAGAATGATTGTGAGGAGGTAAAATGAGGCTGAGTAAGGACCACAGAGGCAATACAGCTTGGAACACCATCCTCCCACACAGAATCTGGACTTTTATCCCAAAGTCCAGGAATTCAAATTATATTGGGGATATGGTGAGAAAAAAGTGCATTTTGATGAAAATCCAATTAAAAGAACAATTAATTGGGCACTTACTACTCACAAAGCTCTTTGCTTGATGATTTTAAGGAGACAAAGATGAATCAAATAGGCTTGGTGCCCTGAAGGAATTTATAAGAGAATGGGGGTGGGTAGTACAGACAAAATAAACAACAAAGGGATGAGTCCATGTTTCCAAAGGAGATTAGATTGAGATAAATGCAGATAACCTGGAGGTAATATTTGAATTATGTGTTACTGGCTAGTACCAAAAAAACCTGAAAAGAGGCAGACCAGGGGATATTCTGTGAATGACACCTCCAGTCCACCCCACCCTCCAACATGCTTTGTTGCCCAAAAAGAAATTGAAAAACTTTGGTAAATGGTGACTTTCCTTAGTAAATCGTATTTAAATGAGACAGCTGTATTTTTGTGCTTCATGCTTAGCCAAATCTTATTTAATTAACCTACTTAGACTTGTTGATTGAGGTTAATTAGACCCTAGGATTGATGTTAATTGCCATTGTAAACGGCCAATGTTATAGGCAGTACATTTGGATTTGGTAAAAAAAGAAATTGAGATAGAGGTCTATTTTTCTTAGCTTGCTTACTTTTTGTCTTATGCTTCCCCCTTCTTTAGATAAAAGGCCATTCCTCCATCCCTAATTATATTTTTACTTTGTTTTTGTTGTGGATGGTGGGTGGATGGGTTATTGCTGAGGCTGATTCCATTTTCATCAACAGTTCCTTAGGTATGTGGGCAGTCTTGTTCTCTTGATTCCTCTTGTTCTTTGTCCTTTCATATTGTGCTCTACCCTACATGTACCTGCATACACATACACATATACACATGTTTACACATAAATGTACACACATACAAATGAATGCTTACATATGTACACATAACACATGAGTGTGCACACCTGTGTACCACACCCCCCCATGGTCCACTCCTATTTTTCTCCAAACTTGCATGGGTTTTCATGGGTACCTGCGTGTGCTTTATCTCTGAGGGGAAGTAAAGGCAGTCTTACTTATAATTTGATAGAACACTCAGTGGACTAATAAAGAAAATAAGCAGTTTTTTTTTTTTGTAAACTGTGTGTATGTGGTGGTGGTAGTGGTGGTGATGATGTGTGAGAAGGGCAAAAAGGAAGATGAACAGACACAGTGACAGAGAAAAGCAAAATGGCAACATTTCCAGAGCTGAAATGTGTAAGGGGAATGGTGTGTCTTCTATTTATTTCAGGGATAAGTTCAAATTAAGAAGGACAAACACCCGTGCCATTTATTTGACTGAAATTTCCCAGTACATCTTCTCCTCAACTTCTAGGTCTTTACATAAACTCAGTTCAGCTATAGCTGTCGTATTAAAGGCTCTTTCTCCTTGGCACATGTAAGGAGACATTTCTACATGTATGAAATGCTGTGAATATTTATGTAAGATATCTAAATATGAAGTTGGACCTTGGTGTTCTCTACAGTGAGCTGCTCTGGGAGACACTTAGATGTTCTGCCTATTCCAGTTCCTGTCACTACCACCTCTTCTCTTGATAAGAGATGGTTCTTTGTCCCTGAGCTCTCTTGTCTCTTAGCAGGTATCCAATAGGACAGATTCCAGTCCCCTCTAATTCCTCAATTGAGGTGAGCACAGTTGACAAACTCACCAATAACAAGGTAGTACCTAAGAAGGCTAAACAACTTTCATCTCTTCTATTTCTCTTATGATGTAGACTTCAACTTTTTTTAAATTTTTTTTTTTTTAAGATTTTATTTATTTATTTGACAGAGAGAGATCACAAGTAGGCAGAGACTCAGGCAGAGACTCAGGCAGAGAGAGAGAGAGAGGAGGAAGCAGGCTCCCTGCTGAGCAGAGAGCCCGATGCGGGACTCGATCCCAGGACCCTGAGATCATGACCTGAGCCGAAGGCAGCGGCTTAACCCACTGAGCCACCCAGGCGCCCAAGACTTCAACTTTTGTAACATTATAGTTGTGAGGAAAGGGGCAACATGAACTTTCATAAACAGGAAGAAACAAGAAGGTATGCTTTTGTGTCTGTGTATTTATGTGTTTGTGTATGTTTAAGCTATTTATTATTATTTTTTACAACTTGATGAGATTGGAGATAAATAAACATCCATGATTTATGCTGTAAATGTACTTAACACTTCTAAATCTTTCTTCTTGTTCTCTTTTTATTTATTTTACTATTAATATTGTGATAAGAACACTTAACACAAGATCTGTCTCCTTGTATACAACATTGTTAACTATTGGTACTATGCTGTGCAGTAGATCTCCAGGACTTCTTCATGTGGCATAACTGAAAGTTTGTACCCTTTTATTAATACCTACTCATTTCCCTCTATTTTTGGGCCCTGGTAACCACCAGCTTACTCTCTGCTTCTATGAGCTTGGCTATTGTGGATTCCATAAAAAGTGCTACCATGTAGCATTTGTATCTGGCTTATTTCATTTAATGTAGTGTTCTCTGAGTTCATATGTGTCACAAATGTCAGGATTTTCCTTTGGTAGGTACTGGGGATTCAGAGGTAAGACACAGTCTCTGATCCCAGGAAGCTCACAGGTCACAGCAGAAAATATGGCTGGGTTATGACAGATTGCATTGGTTATGGGGCAAAGGCTCCAACTATGGCTAGAGCTCTGGGGAATTGAAAATCTTGTTGGATATGGGAAATCCAGAGATGATTCTCATGTAATGAGTAGGAATTAGTCAAGTTAAGTTTCAGGGTTTTCTTTCAGGAGATCCTGTGGATATTTTTGACCCAAATAATGTATACATTGTTCTTACATTTTCAGGTTTTGCTATAACATATATGGTAAAAGTTTAGAATTGTAAGATCAATTTATTTAAATTTGATCTACTTCCCAAAATTGCTTACATGGATGATGTGATGATGATGCATGTGTGTATGCACATTTACATGCACTAGGACTGAATGAAAATTAAACGCCATAGAGTGAGAAGAGGGAATGGCAGTAAAAGTGCAGATGAAATTTTTATAATTTAATACTAAATGTAGCTCTAAATATACCTATGCCAAGGCATAGATTTACTTTATAGTTCTATTTGCCTAATGAAATAAAACATGGAAATTCATTAGGTGAAATAGACTTTTTCTTGGTACCAAATTCCAAAAGGAATGTATTATGTATATAGCTATTTAAGGGACTTTGAACAATTCCTTTCTGAAATATTGTTTCCGTGGGCTTTTAGCAAAACCGAACAGAGATTTCAAACCTGTATTCTTTGGCAAGTGCCTGGAGGGAAGAGCCTCTTCTGTTGATTGAAGGGATATCCTAATTCATCAGACACCAGACACACTGATGGCATAACTGACTTTTCTTTGTGAAGGCTAAGGAGCACCAGCTGAATACTTCCTTGTTGGGAAAGCCATTCTCACCCCAGTGTGGAACTGGTCTGGGGTCACATTTTCCTGATGTAGCACCCTTGGATCATCTTCTTGGTTAGAACCTTGTTGTTCCATGCCATAGATCATGGAAGAGATGAGTGGGGCCTGGAAAATATCAAAGGGCTGTTATTGCCAATTGGCTGGCCTCAGCATGGAAGAACTGTGCCATGATTCTTGTGGACTTGTTGATCTTAAGAATTCTTGCCTGTCTACCCTGGGAATTAGCTACACAATGTACATTAAAGGAACTCAACTAGCCTCTAGGTTGGAGTTATTTAGTATCTTTAATTTGAATGAAGATGGTATGCCCCAAATTGTGATTTTTTTGATTCCAGCATCATTTTTACTGAGTTATTCTTTTGGATGGTAATTATATGTCAGATCCAATTTTTTTCTTGAGACCATTTCATGTTCACATTAGTAAAAACATGTTTCTAATCCATCTAAAAGCTGCATCAAATTATTTAAACATGGAGAAAGAAGGGGCTAGAAAATAGTCTCATTGCATGTTATTTGGGATTAAAATTGGATCTGTAAGAAAAATATTCCTGTCCTCTCAAATTGTTAATGATATATTATGAACAAGGCTTTGAAGGGGCATCAGTAGTCTATATGAAGGTCATATAGATTGGTTATATCACATATGATAAGGTCATATAAAATCAGGACATTATAATAGATCAGTTAACATGATGACTTCGCTTTCTGGGGACAAGTGGTAGTGGTGGTGGTGGTAGAAAGTGAAACAGAGGACATACTGGATGTTAATGGAAGCATTTGTTTGCATATCTTATGTGTGAGATAAAAGTATTAAATATCTCACTTTTGCAAAACACTTAATGTTATAAGGAGCTTTCACATACATCAGTGATTTTTGATTTTCACAATAATCTTATGGAACACAAACAGCAATAAGATTATCCTTGTTTTATATATGATGGAACTGAGATGAAACTGAGAAGTTAAGTGATTATATTCATGATCACATGGGAAATATGCAGCAAATTTGGGATTGGGACATGGGTTTTCTAACGCCAAATCTAATGTTCTTTCTACTAAATGTAAACTGTAATTCATTTAAAAGAAAGCTAATATGGAGTTTGGATAAATTTAAGAGACAGATAATAAAAATTATGTACCCAAATGTTAAATAATGAAATAATTGTTCAATATTCACTAATCCTAGAATTAGCCCAAGTTTGGATTGAATAAAATGAAGAATGTAATAGCTTAAGTGTCTTACCATAAAATAAGTGCAATTATATTGATCTGTCCTGCAGTGGGGAAATTATTCTTTTTTTAAAATTAATTTATTTTTTAAAAATAAACTTATAATGTATTTTTATCCCCAGGGGTACAGGTCTGTAAATCGCCAGGGGGGAAATTATTCTTAAGATGTTCTTAGGTCCTTGGAAACGATGAAAAGCTTTAGGAACAGTCCAGGAATTCTGCTCAATTATAATAGCTGTCCAGTTCTTTCTGCTCCAGCAAATATGGTACCCAAGGATGTGTTTTTAAGCAATGCATGTACAGGTATGTGGTTGCCATAAAAAGAACATGGAAATAAATCTCTTTGGTGTCCTTTTAGTTTAGGTTTTCTGTACCTTCCATTCTAACAGTTCTGTGAATACCTGATGATATCACTGAACTTCAACAACCAGCAAAGCTGTGGTCCAAAGGGGCAAAGTATGCTCTGTTCCTAAAGACATGTCGAGACATCCCTGTGCAAATGTGTGATGAGTTGACAGCACAAAACCTCCACCCTTTTACCAGAGCCTCCCCCTCCCTTCTTCAGACTTCAGTTGTATATCATCTGTGTTCTCAGCTGGTGTCAAAAGACCCAGAGCTTTTTATTTGTCTCTCTGGTTTGTTGATACACTCTCAACATCAGAAAAGGACTTTCTCCCTTGCTTTTTCCTGTTCACCCTCCCTACTCCTGCTAAGATGAGCTGTCACTATTTCAATAACTACAAGCAACAGATCATTATATATTTCAATCCATAAATAAACATTTTTTCCCTTGAACTTTATTAAATATAGATGTGTTTTATTTTGAAACTATTTGACATCCTTATCATTACGACATATAAAACTAGCAATTACTTTTGGTCTTTAGGAGTACTGGTGGTCTAGAAACAGTGAGTTTATGCCAACAAAAGCAAATGAAAACCTCAAACATGAAGACATAACACTTAAATAAGAAAATCACAAAGTGTTATACTCGGTAGCTATGCAACTTGCTCCTGATGGTGTCCATAAAAATTCCTCGCTTATTTAAAGAATTTTGAAGATGGGAATTCTATTTCTTCAAACATTATTCATCTGAATAAAATAATTGTCCAGTAAAATCTAAAAATTAAGTCATAATTTGGCCGATTATGAAAATATTAATAATTACTGGTAAATATCTTCCTATTAATTGTGAATACATTAAAGATCTGAGCACTTACTATATATGAAGCATTGTGCCAGATCTTACAAGGAAGTATTTTTGACAGTTTTGCTTTTAAAGAACATATAAACTAGTGAAAAAGAAGACACTCAACCAAGGCCAATTATTTATTTATTATAATAGCCAGCCTCCTAGACATTGAATGACTTCTGAAGCTAGGTCATAAAAAACTTTGCAGCTTCTGCCTTGGTCTTTGGATTGCTCACTCTGGAGAGAGCCAGACTTCTGCTGGGTGAATATTTGATCAGCCCTCCAGGAAGGATCAAATGGGAAGCAGTGAGGCCTCTACCAAAAGCCAACACTAACTTGCCAGCCATGTGAATGAGCCGTGTTGGAAGTGGATCCTCTAGCCCTAGGAAACTTCAGATCCCTGTGGTCCTGGTAAATACCTGCTGTAGCCTCAGAGGAGACCCAGATGGGCTTCTCCTAAATTCCTGACCCACAGAAACTGTGAGAGGCAATTAGTGATTATTTTTCTATTCAGCAAACAACTTTTGGGGTGATTTGTTACTCAACAACAGATAGCTATTAGACTGAGGATCTAGTATGTGCAAGGTGCTATTCTGGGTAGTCAAATTGTAAACAAGATGGGCAATGTTTGTCCCCCTCCAAGCTTATAGTTTATTAAGGAGATAATCAAAGAATAAACATGGGAAAGGACACTTTGGAGATGGCTGAGTAGGAATCACCATGAATCGGTCTCCCCACTTAGACAATGATTGCACACATCAGAATCTACCTGATGTAATTATTTTGGAACTCTGGGGTCTGTTGAAGTCTTGAAACTTCCAGGGCAGGACTTGTTTGGTAAATTGAGGTTAACTGAGATCAATATCAGCTTTTAGCACAGTAACAGCTACCCATCACTCATACCTTGCCACATGTCAGGCAGCTGTGCATGTGTTCCTACAACATCTTACACACAGCTTGTGGGAGTCAGGGTAGTCAAAAACACCCCTGTCCTCCAAATATCAGGGATCTGTGCTCTGATTGCTAATTGCTACTGCTGATCATAGAGATTCAGACAAAGAGCCTGGCAGCCTTTGTTGTTGGACCTTCCCCTATCCCCCATTGTTGCAAGCCTTCCCTCTGTGGCAGAAGTGAGTTCCACAGGGATTTAAAGGGCTGGTCATTTTCTCTTCCCCTTTAATTTTTTGCTTTTTCCCCTTTTGGAACCCTGACATTAAAGACTAGGAAATTAGAAAAAAAGCTGTATATACAGGAAAAATTAGAAAGTGACTGCAGTGCCCAGTGAAAGTCTCAGAAAAGACTTGAGAAAATCTTAAGTTTATGCCTTAGGCTGATCCTCAGCGTAGAGACAGCAATAAAACAGGAAGAAAAGCAATAAAGAAACCCAGCAAACCCCAGGGGATAGGAGAGAATCTGATTTCAAGATTTACCACATCATTAGATTCAAATGTCTAATGTTCAACAACAACAACAACAAAAATCACAATGCATACAAAGAAACTGGAAAGTATGGTCCATACAAAGGAAAAAAATATATATCAACCGAAAATATTCCTGAAAGACTTAATGGCAGATATACTAGACAAAGACTTTACAGATTTAATTAATTTATTTATTTGACAGAGAGATCACAAGTACGAAGACAGACAGGCAGAGAGAGAGAGGAGGAAGCAGGCTCCCCACTGAGCAGAGTCTGATGCGGGGCTCGATCCCAGGACCCTGGGATCATGACCTGAGCCGAAGGCAGAGGCTTTAACCCACTGAGCCACCCAGACACCCCTAGAGAAAAACTTTAAACAACTATCCTAGAAGTGTTCAAGGAAATAGAAGATATGTAGAAGGTCAAGAAAATAGCATGTAAATGAAATGGAAATATTAATGAACAGACAGGAAACAAGAAAATGAAAAAAAAATTTCAGAGCTGAAAAGGGCAATAGCTAAAATGAAAAATTCACTAGAAGGATTCAAAGGCAAATTTGTGCAGGAAAAAGAGTCAGTGAACTTGAAGATAGAACAGTGGAAATTACTGAGTCTGAGGAACAGAAAGAAAAAAGGTTGATGAAAAGTGAACAGATCTTAAGAGACCTGTGGGACACCATCGAGTGCAGCAACATCACGACTGCATCATTTTATATATCATGGAGGACCCAGAAAGAGAAGAGAGAGAGAAAGAGGCAGAGAGAATATCTGGAGAAAATAATGACTAAAAGAAGCTCAAAGGACTCCAGGTAAGATGAACTTAAAGAAACCCACATTATAATCAAACTTTCAAAAGCAAAAGGAGAAAATGGAGAGGAGTATTGTCATATACAAGGCAGCCACAATAAGAATATTAGCAGATTTCTCATCAGAAACTTTGGAGGCCAGAAGACAATGAAATGATATAGTCAAAATGCAAAATGCAAAAAAAAAAAAAAACAAAAAACAAAAACAAAAACAAAAAAAAAACAGACTGGATCAAAAATCCTATTTCTGACAAAACTACCCTTCAAAAGTGAGGGAGAAATTAAAGACATCCCCAGATAAACAAAGCTGAGGGGGTTTGTGACCATTAGAATTGTCCTGAAAAAAATTATCAAGGAAGTCCTATACGGTGAAGTGAAAGGGTACTCTACAGTAACTTGAAGCCATATGGAGAAATGAAGATCTCAACAGAGGTAAATACATATATGATTATAAATCTAGTATTATTGTAACAAGAATTTATAACAACTTTTTGTTTTCTACATGATTTAAGAGACTAATAAATGTAAGGAAAAAGAAGTTATTAGTGTAAAAGCCAGGATTACTATAACCTTGGTTTTCTACATAATTTAAGAGGCTAATGCATTTAGAAGACTTATTAGTTTATGTTTTTAGGCACATGTTGCACAAAGATGTAATTTTGGAACATCAACAATTGAAAGGATTGGAGACAGTGATAAAGGAACAGAGTTTTTGAATGTTATTGAAGTAGACAGTTCTAAAATTAAATCAGAGTCTTATAACTTTAAGATGTTATATGTAAACCCCATGATAACTACAAAGAAACAGCTATAGAATATATGCAAGAGGAAATGAGAAAGGAATTTAAACATTTCACTATAAAAATCAACTAAATACAAGACAGAAATGCAGGGAATGAGGGACAAAAAAAGCTTTAAGGTATACAGAAAATGAAAACAATAACTGAAGTAAGTTACTTTTCAAGAAACTTAAATATAAATATATTAAACTCTCTAATCAAAAGATAGAAATGGGAAAAATGGATAAAAATAGATGATCCAGCTGTATACTATCTGTAAGAAATCCAAAGACATAAACACGTTGAAAGTGAAAGGATGGGAAAAAAGATTCCATGCAAATAGTAAGCAAAAGAGAGCAGAGGTGGCTATACTAATATCAGACAAATAGGTTTTAAATGAAAAAAGATTATAAGAGACAAAATAGGGTAACATATATTAATAAAAGATTGAATACACCAACAAGCTATAACAGTTATAAACTTACTGTCAGACTATAGAAATATCTGAAGCAAAAGCTGACAGAATGGAGGAGAGAAATAGACAGTTCTATAATACTAGTTAGTGATTTTAATATTCCACTCAATAATGGATAGAACAATCTGACAAATGAGAAATAAGGAAATAGAGGACTTAAAAACACAATAAACTAAATCTAACAGATATGTACACAATGCTACCCAGCAACAGAATACACATTCTTCTCAGGTGTACATGGGATGTTTTCTAGGATAAGTAATATATTAGGGCATAAATTAAGTCTCAATAGATTTACAAAGATAGATATACAAAGTATACCTGATAACAAGATGAAGTTAGAAATCAGTAATAAAGGCAAGCCTGGAAAATTCACAAAACTTGGAAATAGCATATTTTCAAACAACCAATGGATAAGAGAAAAAATAATGGTAATTAAATAATACTTAGAGATGGAATGAAAACAAAAAGCGTAACATACCAAAACTTATGTGTCACAGCAAAAGCAGTGCCAAGGGGAAAATTTATAGCTATAAACACTTAAATTAAAAAAAAATAAGAAAGATCTCAAATCCTTAATCTAACTGTATAACTTAAGGAACTAGAAAAAGAAAAACAAACTAAACCCAAAGCTGGCAGAAGGAAGAAAATGATAAACATTAGAGCAGAGATAAACAAAATACAGAACATAAAACAACTGAGAAAATCAATGAAACCAAAAGTTGGTTCTTTGAGAAGACCAACAAAATTGACAAATCTTTAGCTAGATGGACAAAGAAAAAAAAAGAAGACTCAAATTACTAAAATTAGAAATGAAAGTGGGTCATTTTTACTGATTCTACCAATATAAGAATGATTAAAAGAGAGTATAAGAAAAATTGTATGATAACCTAGATGAAAGGGCAAATTCCTAAAAACACAAAACTTACCAAGACTACAACACAGAGATAGGAAACCTGAATAGACCTATAACTAGTAAGGAGATTGAATCAGTAATAAAAAATCTCCCAACAAAGACAGCCATGGGTCTAATGGCTTCACTGGTGAATTCCGCCATACATTAAAGAACTCACACCCACCCTTCTCAAACTTTTCCAAAATTTAGAGAGGAAAAAACAACACCTTAACTCATTCTAATGAAGCCAGCATTGGCCTGGTATCAAAGCTGGATAGAAGAAAACTACAGACCATGTCCTTTATGGATATTGAAACAAAAATTTTCAACAAAATACTGGTAGGTAGAATTCAGAAGCATATTAAAAAGATTATATACCATGCCACATGGGATTTATTCCTGGAATGCAAGAATGGTTTAATGTATGTGAATCAATAATGTAATTCATCATTTCAACAAAATGCAGGAAAAAAATCCCACATGGTCATCTCAATACAGAAAAATTTTTGACAAAATTCACTACCTTTTCATGATAAAACACTCAACAGCTAGGCATCGAAAGAAACTACGTACTATAATAAAGGCCATGTATGAAAAACCCATAGTGAATATCATACTTGATGGTGAAAGGCTAAAAGCATTTTTTTCCAAGCTTGACAACAAGCAAGAATTCCCTATTTTATCACTTCTATTTAGCATAGTACCAGAACTTCAAGCTAGAGTAATTACACAAGTAGAACAAACTTAAAAACTTCCAAATTGGAAAGGAAAAATTAAAATTATCTTTATTTGCAGACCTATGATTTATATGTAGAAAACCCATATGATTTATATGTAGACTCCACAATAAAGCTGTTAAAGCTAATAAATGAATTCAACAAAGTAGCAGGATACAAACTCAACTTGCCCAAGACAGTTACATTTCTATACACAAACAATGAATAATCTGAAAAAGGAAATTACAAAATCAAATCCATTTATAATAGCTTCAAACAGAAGAAAACACTCAGGAATTAACTTAACCAAGGGGGTAAAAGACTTGTATAAAGCAATCTGCAAAACATTGTTGAAAGAAATAAAAGGTATAAGTAAAAACACATTTTATGTTCATGGATTAGGTGATGTTAAAATGTCAGCATTACACAAAGCAATCTATAGATTCAATGCAATTTTTATCAAAATCCCAATGACATTTTTTGCAAAAATAGAAATATTAATCTTAAAAGTCATAGGGTACCTCAAGGGACTCCAAAATCCAAAACAATCTTGATAATGAACAAAACTAGAGAGCTCATACTTCCTGATTTTAAAACTTATTGCGAAACTATAGTAATCAAAATAGTGTTGTATTAGCATCAAGACAGACATATAGACCAATGGACTAGAATAGAGAGCCAAGAAATTAACCCTTACATATGGTCAAATAATTTTTGACAAGGGTGCCAACACTAATACGTGAGGAAAGGACAGTCTTTTCAGCAAATGGTACCAGGAAAATTGGATATCCATGTTCAAAAGAATGAAATTGGACCCTTACCTTCTACTATATACAAAAGTAACTAAAAAGAATAAGGACCTAGATATAAGGTCTCAAACAATACATACAACTCTTAAATAAAACATTGGACAAAAGCTTTACAACATTGGATTTGGCAATGAACTCCTTGAATAGGATGCTAAAGGCCCAATAGGAAAAAAGTAGTCCAACTGGACTTTCTAAAAATTAAAAACTTTGTGCATTAAAAAACACTATCCACAGAGAGTTAAAAGGCAACCCACAGAATGGGAGAAAATATTTACAAATCATACCTCTGATAACGGATTAATATTCAGGTTATACACAGTACTATTGAAGCTCAACAACAAAAAGCAAACAACGAGCTTTTAAAATGGGCAAAGGATTTCAATAAACATTTCTCTAAAGATTATATATGAATGGCCAATAGCACATGAAAAGATGCTCAACATCACTAATCATTACTGAAATGTGAAAAACAATAAGATACTGTCTTACACTCACTGGGCTGACTATTATCAAAACAAACAGAAAACAGATGTTGGCAAGGATGTGGAGAAATTGGAATCATTGTGAATTGTTGGTGGGAATGTAAAATGGTACAGCTGCTGTGAAAATCACTATGTTTTCCTCAAAAAATTAAAAATAGAATTGCTATATGATCCAGGAATCCCACTTCTGGATATATAACCAAAATAACTGAAAGCAGAGTATTGAAGAGATATTTGTACATTCACAGTCATAACAACATTATTCACAGTAGCTAAAATACAACTCGAGTCCATTAACAGATGAATGGATAAACAAAATGAATGGATATATGAATATATAATGGAATTTTATTTCAGCTTTAAAACGGAAGGAAATTCTGACATATGCGATTAACATGGATGAAACTTGAAGACATTATACTAAGTGAAATAAGTCAGTCACAAAAAGACATATACCATGTGACTGCACTTTCATGAGGTACTTAAAGTAGTCAAAATCATAATGACAGGTGGTTGACAGAGGCTGGCTGGGGAGGGGAGAATGGAGAATTATTGTTCAATGAGTACAGAATTTCAGTTTTACAAGATGAAAAGATTTATGGATGGATGTGGTGATGGTTGCACAACAACGTGAATTTATTTAATAACCAGTGAAATGTGCTCTTAAAAATAGTGAAAATGGTAAATTTTATGTGCATTTTACCACATAAAAAATCATTAAAAAGAATAGAATAAATATGATGGAGCTATACCTAATATTTTGACTGACAAGGTGAAATATGAGGGATTTCAAGTGAATTGTAGTTATAAGCTATAAAAGTCAAGAGAAGGCGGGTGAACATAGCTGCTTGACTTGGGGATTGGAGAACAAATCCTGGAATGAGGTGGGCTTGGGTGGGCTTTAAAGGAAGGTGGTGACTGATTTAGATAGGCAGAGTATAGGAGGAAGTACAGGATGAAAATAAACACAAGCAACAAGGTGAGAAGTGCTATCCATGCCTGAGGTAGAGTCAGTGAATCAATGGGGGGCCAAATGGGGGATGAAGGAAAGACACATCAAGACTTATAAGAGAGACTTGCCTGCCTTGCTGAGAAGGTCAGACCTGATCCCTAGGCAACAGATATCACTGGAGATTTTTGAGTTGGTACATAGCAGTTTAAGATTTTAAAATTGGCTTACCATTTCTAGGAGTATTTATTAGTCACCTACTATATGTCTGCCACTGCGCAGGGCATTTAGGGAGACTAAATAACAAGCCTGGTAGAATCCATGAGGCCCTAGAATTCCTCAAGGAATATATAATCTCACTGGGGATAGAAAGTATGCATACATGTGTGATAGAGATCATTGTTTTTGCATACAGCTGAGAAGGCAACAACGCTCATGTAGAAGATCAATGTAGTTAATAATAGTGAATGCTTATATTGTGCCTACTATGAACTAAGGACTATTCTAGGGCTTTGCATATATTAATTAATACAACACCTACATGAGGTAGGCAACATTAGTATCCCTACTTTCCAGACAAGAAAACAAAGACATGGAGAGTTTAAGTACCACTCCTCCTTACCCCCAACCCCCCAAAATGTCTGAACCAGTGAGTAGGTGAAAGGATTAACTACAAAAAGTCTGGATCTAGAGGCTGTGGCTAACAACCACCCTATCATGCCTTAAAAAAAAAAATGTTAGATTTACTAAGGCCTAGATTCTAACAACCCTTTCAGTTCTTATTAATTTGTTTAAGTTGCAGTCAATATAAATTGTTATTCATTATCCAGTTTGGGAGTATAGAGCTAGTATCAACGTTGCAGAACTCTTGTTTCACTGCATGGTGGAAATAAAATGCTATAGTAATTGCTTTGGATCACATCAGAAGCTGACTTAAACCTAGGCTTCTTCTTTTAGTTCTATATGATATGTAGGGGCACAGACCCAGGAGTTAGAACTCAGATTTCCAGCCACAGCTCTGCTTTTTTTTTTTTTTTTTTTTTTTTGGATTGTGTGATACTGGGAAAGTCGCCTTTCTGACCCTACTTCTGCATGGCAGAGCTCACATTACCTGCTGTCCCTCGTTCCCAGATGACTGAATAAGATAATGATATGGAAGCTTTAAGAAAACCAAGAACCTGGGCTTGGTACTTAATTCCTTGTAAAAAGGATCCTCTGTGAAAAGGAGAAATACCTTTTTCATTGGGTTGTTTGGAGGATTCTACAGATAATATCTGTGAAATGCAATGTGCTAAATAAACATTAGTTACACATAGACCATCAAATATTATACAAATGTAAGGTAGTATTATTTTTATTTTTCTTGGTTGTATCTCACAATTCTCTGAAGAACACCAAAGTTTCCAGGCTGAACTGGGAAAGCTTTGGAATACCACAATATGGCCCGTCTAGTGTTTTCTTTCCACCAACTTGTTTTGAAAGCAGAAGTACTGGAAATATTGCATAAAAACCCAAGCTGGCTAGATTTCAAGTCCTATTTCTAGACCCGAGTGGTTTGGATTGGTTTGAATAAGATTCTGAACTTTTGGATGTGGAGACAAAACCGAACTTCTGCAAACTGAGAAATGACAAACAAACTGAAAATTTTCAAATTATGGGATGGTTTAGGGGCTATGGGCAAATGTCCACTAGCAACTAGGATGCAATTATCAAGCTTGTTTTTAGACCATGTTCAAAGGGCTAGTTTTTGTTTTCAGTTGCTCTCTTCTAAAGTGAAATTCCTGCTTGCCCAGGGCCTGGCAGCAGTGGTAATTAGAAGTACAACTTATTTTGGTCAGTTTTCTGTTAAAATTTTGCTTAAAAATTATGATGATAGTAATAACTAATTGTGTTCACTTTGTAGTTTTGTATATTATTCTTATACATTATCATATATAATTTTATTATTTATATTATTCTTATATATTCAAAACTTATAACCATGGATTGATAACGAATGATTATAATGTATCATGATATAAATTGTGTAATTATTATATTAATTAATAACTATAATAGAATAATTATAATTACCTTGTAAAATTTCATTGACTCCCTTTTATGTAACAGACAGTGTGGAACACTAAGGATAGAGATGAACAGGGCATGGTCCCTGGGCTTAGGGATCTTGTCCCTTATTAGGGGAGGCAGACAAGTTGGCAGCCAGTGTCATGTGTGTGGTCTAATTGCCACTGCCCCCACAATAAGGAAGGGTTTTTATTTCACATCAGTGTTGTGCCATGAGCTGTTTAATGTAGGTTCTCTGTGCTATTCCCAATCCTTTGCATGGTGACTCTGTGTGTATTTTATAGATGGGAAACTGAGGCTCAGAGAAATACATGGTAAAACTGGCATGTGAATTCAGATATGTCTGTCTACAACGTTTTCCGCATACCATGTTTCAAATGTGTTCCTCTGTACCCATGGTACACATGGCTTCCTCTTTATCTTTAACCAAGAAAAGGCTGGTCTGCTCTTTTGGAAGACCCATCAAAGACTTGGAAAGGGGTGTCGATTTCTCTTGCACAAAGTGATGCACTTGTGAGGACAAAGGGGGAAAGGCAGGGAGAGTCTCCGTTTATCTCTGGCAGGAGAAGCCCTGGTTTCTCCAGCTGCTACTGTGTATGCAGGAGGGGCATCCTGTACATCAGTGGCCACCTCTGTCCTGCTCAGAGAGCTCACAGGAGAGTCACATGTTACATGGTCCCGTGAATTTTTAATGACTTGGGCTTGAAAAGTAGTTTCAGAAGGTGAGCAAAATAGTAAGTTAATTGAGTACTGCTGCTCAGCCTTCCTCTCCCAATGTAGTTTTCAAGGAAATATGGCTGAAATATCAGCTGTCAGATGATGAATATTTTAAAGAAAATTCTATTATGCACCCAAGGTTCATTCAGCTCAGTAATGAGAGTAATGAGGACAGTTACCTTTAGGGAAAGGAAGTGAGATCACTCTTGCCACTTACTGGGGGCTGGTTTGACAGGCATCTGCTCTGAGCATGGGGCTATGTCTGGGGAAATCACAGCTGCTTGTCGTAACCTCACCTAGTAGGAAAAACTCTACCTTACAATGGTTTGGAGCTCTATCTGTGGCAGAGAGCTGGCTGCAAACTATTTTTATTCCCTTGGCTGATCGTTGAGGTAGAATCCACCACTTGATGAATATTCAATGGATGAAGTTAAAAAAAAAAGAAAAGAAAAAAAGAACATCTCTGCTTTCCTGCAAAGCCCTCTGTGGCCCAAACAGAAAGAAATCACAAGGCAAGAGAGGAAAAGCGGGGCACATCCCCTTCCTCCTCCATATGAATGCTCTCCACAGATGCCAGGAAAGGTGTGACCTTGGGAAAGGCAAAGGAAAAGGAATAAGTTTTCAAATTATTTCAGGGACATTGCCAGAGAGAAAAGAATATAGCCTTGAAATTAAGAGATATGAAAAGTGAGCCAAGCATATCTCAATTACTGTTGTTACCTTTGATTGAATATAGGCTGTTTGGCTTTTTTCCTTGAGTATGGAAAGGAGGTTTGGGTAGCAAAGGGAGAAAAAGAACCACATTATGCTACTACAAGGAAGGAAGCCCTGATGGGGTCTGTCAGAGATCACTGATGCCCACTGTACTGCCTGGAGTTGGTAAATAGCACACGATAGATACATTTTTTGCAAAGAAGAAAAATGGAAAATAATTCTTACTCCAAAGGCTGTATTATGAAGTCAGTTTTTCTAGTTGTGCAACTATTCCTTGTCAAGCTATGATGGAAATAGTTGGTATTTTTGTCGGTGCCGTTCCAGCGGGATTGGTTGATTGGTGTGCCTGCAATGACTATAACCCATCCCAGACAGGAGGGTAGGGTAGGCACCATCTGCTTCTGTCATCATCCAGCCTGTGCTTCTTTCTTGCTCCCTAGTATGCTTCTTCTCTTATTCATGCCATGCTCATGGTACATGGTTCCTGGGCTGCCCCCAAACTATCCCCTGTTGTCATTGCAGTTCCTACACTGCAATGTGTTACTACTGAATTACTACTGAATTACTGAATTATTACTCAGTGATGGTTTGCTTGTTGTGAGAACTCATTAAAATAAACTGAGAAGGGGTGCCTGGGTGGCTCAATAGGTTAAGCCTCTGCCTTCAGCTCAGGTCATGGGCGATCTCAGGGTCCTGGGTTCGAGTCCTGAATTGGGCTCTCTGCTTAGCAGAGAGCCTACTTACCCTTCTCTCTCTGCCTACTTGTGATCTCTGTGTCAAATAAATAAACAAAACCTTAAAAAAAAAAAAAAAAAGAAACTGAGAAGTCAGAGTCTCATTGTGGAAGAGTATAG
Organism: Mustela nigripes; assembly: GCF_022355385.1. Classification (NCBI taxonomy): domain Eukaryota; kingdom Metazoa; phylum Chordata; class Mammalia; order Carnivora; family Mustelidae; genus Mustela; species Mustela nigripes. The sequence goes on from NC_081562.1 coordinate 142,632,451, forward strand.
AACATTCTGTTTTTAAATTATTGTTTGAATTTTAATTTCAATATAGTTAAGATACAGTGTTATATAATTTCAGGGGTACAAGGTAGTCATTTCAACAATCCTAGAACATTCCTTTTTTAATTTCTTCTTCTTTTTTTTTTTTTTTTTAAGAAAGAGAGAGCAAGAGAGAGAATACGATGGGTAGGAAGGAGCAGAGGGAGAGGAAGAGAATCCATGCTGGGTGTTGAGCCTGACGCAGGACTTGATCATACAACCCCTGAGATCATGGGGAAAATCACTGGGCTGAAATCAAGAGGTAGCTTAACTGACTGAGAGCCTTTCCACCCCAGGTGCCCCCAGAGCATTTTTGATGATAAAAATTAGCATAGGCACTGTGCTGTCTAAATACCTGGTAATTATTAGGCATAGTACAGCTTGTTTAATCCTCTCTGGAACCCAATCACATATATATCATTTTCTTTATTTTACAAATAAGGTAAATGGAGCTCAAATAGCTTAAGTTGTATGACCAAAATCACACAGTGTTAAGTGGAGCAGCTGGTGTAACCCAGATGAACATAACCCCACAATCTGTGTTCCCCTCTGTCTCTCTTTGGAAGGACGTAAAATGGAAGAAGGTAGACTGGTTTTAGGGCTGATGGATTCTTGTCAGGACTTCTCTCAACCTTCCCTGGGTAGTTGGGAAGGTTAGAGGAGGTCCTTTCTATTCTTTCTCTGCCTTGTTGCTTCCTGGTCTTGGGTGGTTATAACCTGGCTTCAGGCAATTCTTTGTGGAACCTCGGGTAGCCAAGCACACCCAGGGAAGGGGTAGTGTGTGAATAAGTCAACCTGAAATCTATGCCCACCCAGAAACAGGATGTTGTGGGGGTGGCCAGGAGACTTGGGCAGGTCCTGGCATGTAAAAGCTGGAGGAGAATTCAGGATGGTGGAAAAAATGTGTGCATTTGGTTCCAAACTTCAAGTATGGCAATTTAAAAATAGAAACATGGAGGCCTAGTTTTCACCTAAAATACTTAATGTAGTTTTTCCAGCCCTGTAAAAAAAAAGTTCTGGGTTTGTGATACAGTGAAATAATGCCTAATGGTAGGGTTGAGTAAGTCAGTTTTGGAGAGCAAAGCAGATGTTTTTGTCATTGTGATCCTACCCTAACCAGAGTCTGCTGGTGTATCTTCTGAAAAGCAGAGTGTTCTAGGCCATCTCAGTAGCAATTACTGGTACTAACCGAGAAGCTGCTTCATGTGGACATTTCATATGTTTCATTTCTACTTAAGATGTAAAACAATCCTAAAGAGTGATTACTATTCCCCCACTTTCAGAAAAGGGAACTAAAACTCTAAAATGTTGACTGTCTTGCCAAGGACAACACAGTTAGCAAGCAGTGAGATAGAAATTTGAACTCCCAAGTGGATGCCAAACCCTGAATTTCTGTTAGTTCTTATTTCTTTGCTATGACCAGAGATACTGCTTTTTCAGCATTCTGTATCATTTTATCTTATGCGTAAAAATTGCGGTGCCATGTCCAACTTATAGGGAAACTCTCCATTGGTTAGATTTTTTTCACCATAGGGATCTCCCTTTATTCCCACATTGCCTCACAGGGCATTCAAGGTCCTTATTCCTGTTCAGGACACTGACATATGTCAGCCGTCCACAGGTGACTAGGGTTTCTGTGCTTAAAGACAGTTTTTCCTTTAGTTTCCTCTACCGTGCTCCCTGTCCTTATGCCAGAAGGCTTTTATCAGTCTCACCTGGAGACTCTAGGGATCCTCTTGGGTCCTTCCAATCTGCCCTAGCCAAGTCTCATCTAGTCCTGGAGGGGACATCTGGTTCTGCAGTATTGACACAGAAGATCTTGCCTCGAACTTAGATCACATTTTCGCCCTAATCTCATGGGTCAGGTAAAAGAAAATGCCCTCAGAGTCTAGTGGAGGTAGAAAGAAAGGGAAAGCAAGCAGACCTGCTGCTTCCAGATAACCTGCCTTGGAACTGACCTAAGCTAACTTAGTCATTCTCCAGTCAGAGAGCTAGCCAAGTATTGCTGAGCCAGAAATGTATTTAATAGGAGGTCCTTTTTAAGATAATGACTACAAAACTGTGACCAGCAAATTAGATACAGAGCCTGAGGAGAGGACCAAAGTGTCATTGAGTTCACAGTGGATCTGTCCTGCAGTTTTTAGCTTAATTTTGGTAAAGAGCCATGGAGTTGGAGGTGGTAAGGGACGGCTTCTCCCCCACACCTTCTCTATCAGGTTATAGTGAACTGACATTTCTAAACAGACATTTATTAGCTAAATATTAATCCCACATAGGCACAAAACAGTTTATAAACCTGTTCTGCAAGTCAGTGAAGGCCCAGCGCCTGGCCTTTTAGAGGTTCCAACCACAAAGGGTCTGTAAAGGCAAGCCCAGCAGCCCCCTTGAGGTGGATTCTGTGCCTTCTAGTGGGCATCAAGCACTGGACCGCACCTTATACTGACCTGGATCCAACTTCGAGTGTATTCTTCAGGGGCACACTGTGCAGGCCCTGTGCTCTACTCTGCCCACTTCATGTGAGGAGGGGAGTGTTTCTAAACAATTTTAGTGAATCCACATACCCTAAATACTTTTAGCTTTACTGATGAAAGACAATTTCTACTATTCATCATGCTGCTTTAAAAGGCACTCATTTTACCAATGAAATCCATTTTTGATATCCAGTATGCTCATTCACAAATTTTTTTTTATTTATTTATTTATTTATTTAAGATTTTATTTATTTACTTGAGAGAGAAAGAGAACGCAAGAGCAAGCATGAGTGCGGAGGAGGGGCAGAAGCAGAGGGAGAAGTGGACTCCTGCCTGAGCAAGGAGCCCGATGTGGGGCTCAAACCCAGGACCCTGGGATCATGACCTGAGCTAAAGACAGACTCTTAACTGACTGAGCCGCCGAGGCACTCACAGAAGGTTAGTTCTTTTTTTCTTTCCTTTTTCTTTTTCCTTTTTTTTTTTTTTTTAAAGATTTTACTTATTTATTTATTTGACAGAGAGAGTGAGAGGGAGCAAGTAAGTACAATCAGGGGGAGCAGCAGGCAGGGGGAGAGTAAGAAGCAAGCTCCCCACCAAGCAGGGAGCCCAACAACAGGCTGGATCCTAGGACCCCGAGGTCACGACTTGAGCCGAAAGCAGATGCGCAATCAACTGAGGCACTCAGCTGCCCCACGAAACGTTAGTTCTTAAAAAATATTTAAAAATTTGTTTAGTATTAATTAAATAGTGATAAAAAAGCACATAATATAAAATTTATTATCTTAATCATTCTTAAGTTTACAGTTCAGTGTCAATAGTACATTCACACTGCTGTGTAATTATCATCACTGTCTATATCCCAACTCTTCATCTCATTAAACTAAAACTCTGAACCCATTAAACACAATGCACTTTCACCCCCTTTCCCTAGCCCTTGGCAACCATCATCCCATTTTCTTTCTTTATAAATTTGACTACTCTAAGTATCTTATGTAAGTGGCTCATACAGTATTTGTCCTTTTGTGACTAGTTTATTTTACTTGGTACAATGTCCTCCAGGTCCATTCATGTTGTAGCAGGGGTCAGAATTTTCTTCCTTTTTGAGCTTAAATAATATTCCATTGTATGTATATACCACATTTTATTTATTTATTCATTTTTCAATGACAGGCTGCTTCTACCTCTTGGCTATTGTGAATAATGCTGCTATGAACATGGGCCTATAAATACTACTTCAAGACCCTGCTTTCAATTCTTTTGGGTATATACCCAGAACTGGGATTGCTGATCTTATGGTGGGTGACTTTATATTTAATTTTTTGAGGAATTGCTATAGTGTTCCGCAAAATGTCAGTTTTCAGTGGAAATAATGACAGAAGAACACCTCATGTGGCTCTTTGTGGCACAGTGCTGTCAACCTTCTCTGGACTTGGCATTCTAAAGAATATACAGGAGCTGACCATTCCCACAAAGGAAGTGTAAATTCGGTGTCTCTTACATAGCACCACAGCAATTACCCTGAGAGTCTGCAGCTGGTAACTCACAGGGACCTGGCAGTCTGTATTTCCAAATAGAATGGGAAGCCCTTTGGTAGAGATCAGGTCTAATATTTATTTTTTTCTTTGCCTATGATAGTTACTCATTTAAAAGAGACACAGAAGCAAGAAAGAGCACTGGCCCTGAAATAAAAACCCTTCTGTTTTCCCAGTTCTAGGAACTGAATCTTTTCTTTCTCCTATGAGGGAATCTTGGGCAAATCCACCATCCTTCATCCTTGAAACCGCAAAATTCCATACTGACCTTTCAAGAATGTTGTGTGGTTCCAATGGGATAATACAACTGAAAGCATGCATATCTCTCTTATATAAGGGCATTTACTGACCAGTGGTTTTCCTAGGGAGGAGAAGATAGAAGATCATGATTTGCATCCAGTTAATGCTGTCTCCCAGGCACCTGGGATTCCTCCAAATAACGCAAAGTAGAGGACAGGCTCTTCCTAGGGCATTTTGAGACAGAAATCCCATCCTTTGTTCTTCTTTCTTTCTCAAGTGATCCAGCCGTTTGGGGTAAGGGAGGAAAGAAGAGAGGAAGAAAGCTAGAGGTGGCAGGAGGTAGGTGGAGTCAACTCTTTTCTCTTTAAATTTTGAGATGACTAATCAAACTGCCACCTAAGTCTATTTCTACTGCTTGGAGTTTAACTCTTCATCTTATCACCAATTAATGGTTCTAAACTTAAGCTTGTATCAGATCAAATGACAAAAACCTGAGTGCTGGGCTTTGGTTGGCGGGCTGCCTGGCTTACATTGAGGTCTGCTTGAAGGGACTTTGACTAGAACTTTTCTGGAGAGAAAAAAACAAAACATCTCATCTTTGTTTTTAATTAATGCAGTCACCAGTTTTTCATCCCAAAGTGTCACACACAGAAAATCAAAGAAGCCCTTGTATAAATAATAAGAAAAAGGGTTCTGTCTATTAGTAGTGGAAAGCATTTTCAAGGAGAGCTTGCTAGAGCTCTGATAGGCTTGGCAGTTCCTTCAGGTAAAATCTCTCAAAAATCACAATATAAATTATAGATTTGTTCATCTTTTTATGATAGGATATTAAGAGACTCATTTTAATAGTGTCTTAAGGAAAAAGAAAAAAATATTAAGAACCTCTTATCTAGGTCATAACATGAATCCTTCTGATTCAACTAAAATGTAAAAAAACCTTTTTTTTTATTGGCTTTTGTTTTAGTTTAGTTAGATACTTGAAAAGGATTCTGTGAAAAAGATTATTCTAGGGATTTGTTTTTGTTCTCTCACCAGTTTCTCTGGAAAACTTGATCAGGGAGGAGTAAAGGATGATTTTGTTTCATTTGACCTGTCAGATCTGAATCCTCAGCCGGAGACAGGATGGAATTGCTGAATATCCTCCAGCAGTTTGCCATATTGAGTATTAACTGTCAGTCATGGGGATGGAGAACTATGAGCTCAGTCCCCTTTGGGGCTGGTTTGTTTCCTTTGGGTTTGTTGTGTTAAGCCTACTGAAATGTGCTAGCTGGAGCATGCCATCTTTAACTCCTGTTCTCCCTGTGAAATGTGTCTCTAGGACTTGCCAAGAGAACTTAAGCTGATATTCACTTCAATCAGCAGCATTGCCAGTGTGCTACTTACTGTTTATGTTTTTATTCTTCCAGAAGAGGTTTCTCTAGATACTCCACTCCCTCATCTCACTGCCTGAATCCATTGAGTTTCTCACTTGTGACCCCTCTCTTGCTTTATTAGATTCTGGAATAGACTTGAAGCAAAGCGGACAGAATGGCAGGCAGTCAGGATGCAAACCCGCTGGGATGCATCCTTTGATGCAGTGCTATGTTTTGATGTACATATATCCCAACTGCTCATCACAGCCACCATATGAAGTTGGCAGGGAGGTATGTTTTTTTGCTATTTCAACTGTTATGGATCAAATGTTTGTACCCCTTCCCCCCAATTCATATGCTGAAACCCCACCCCCTAATGCGATGGTATTGGGAGGTAATGAGGATTAGATGAAGTCATAAGGATGGAGCCCTCATGAATGAATGAAAGTCACAAGACTGGTTGCTTCCCGTCTATGCTCTCCACCATGGGAGGATACAATGAGAAGTCAGCAATCTTTAGCAATCAGCAGAAGAGAGCTCTCACCAGAGCCAGACTATGTTGGTATTCTGATCTCAGGCTTGGAGCCTCTGTAACTATGAGAAATAAATTTCTGTTGTATATAAGTCCTGTTTATAGTATTTTGCTATAGCAGCCTGAGTTAAGACACAAACTTTACAGATGGAGAAGTTGCTGAAGATCTCATGGCCAGTGAATCGCAAACCAAGCTTTGAATTAGAAGAGATTTTTCTGAGTCTTGTTCCAGGGTTCCTTTCATGACATGACTCTTCCTCTTGAAAACTAGTGTTAGAAGATGTGAGGAACAAAGTGTTAATGTGAAATCAAAAGACAAAGTTAGAATGCAGGTCTGGTCACTTACTACTCCTATCACCTGAGCATTTAAATGCTCTGAGCCCTTGTCCCATTTTCTGTCATGTGGGGCTACACGATTTCTCCTAAATAGGATTACTAGAGGGATTGAATTAAGAATTCATAGAAACAGGCTTGTAAAGATCCCTCCACCCTTTTAAAGCACCTCACAAGACTATTAAAAATTTTGAAGTCAGTTGCATTTGGCATCTGACAAGGTTACTAATTAAACATTTTCTATATAAGAGAGTGATACAGAAGGATAGGTTGGGGAAGAATTCTGGGTTCTAGAGCTCTGGAAATGCTGTTCCCTTGGTCTTTATCATGATGAGAGTAACAAAAGAACAGAACCTTAAAGTGAATTAGAAAACTTCCCACATTATCCGGTGATTCCTCTATTTGTAAACGAATGCCTGGAATAATTAAAGAAAAATTACAACATTTTTTTTTTAGAATATGAATTCACTGATTTATCAATAAATACATAATGATAATGCAATATATCACTATTCCACAGGCAAGTTGCAAGCAGGAAAGATGAGCTCCTTTCTTTTCTGGGTCTTACATTCTCATGAGGAAACAGAGAAAATGAAATAATGCAATAGTAACACAAGAAATCATTAGTGTTACCATGAGAACAAAAAGGGAGCAGCCAGCTAGAATGACTGGAAGGCTTCTGGAGATTGGAAGGTGAGGGAAGTCTTCTGTGAGGAGGTGTTGTTTGCATTTCATTCTGGATGATCAAGAACCAGTCACACAAAAAATGGGGAAGAGCATGGCAACTGGAGGAGTCAAACAGACATCTTGGTTATCTGTGCCACTGGGAAAAAACATTGAAGTGAGCATTCTAAAACTGAGGCTAGTTCAAAAGTAATGAATGTCCAGAAGATAGATGCATTCCCACACATGAGACAGCCAAATTTATTTGGTCATTTGGACCAGATTTGGTCATCAGTTCCTCATCTTACTTGGGAAAACAAAGGGGGAAATGTGGATATCTGTAAATATACAATATCCGTACACCTGTGCACCAGGTGCAATTATAGTCCCTGATGACTGAAGACTTGGGAGGTATGATTAGGTGCATCAGGCTTACTAAAGGGAATGAATTATTCTCTGGGTTTAGAAGTTGGGGACAGAGCTGAGAAAATACCTTGGGTTGAATGAGGATCCAAGTTTGGCTGTAGCAATGGGAAATCAAGGTTTGGGGCCAATGAGTTATGTTTGGTTGATGCAGGAGGTTTTCTGAGGGTCTAGAGAAATAGCCATATTAAAAAGAGAAGGGGATATTGGTGGAGGATGTCTGAGGGTGAGCTGTGGCATTTGGATTTCATGGCAGTGGAGAGTCTTAGCAGTGCTTAGAAATGGATTTGCTGTAGAGGGGTCACCTACACACCTCCATTTCTCTGGAGAACAATGACTAGAGTGTTTGCTCCTCCCTCCTACCTTCATCATGCCCTCTATCCCTCCTCCACTAGTCTGCCCAGTCTGCCCAGTCTGGAATCCTGGGCTCATGCCTCACTTGTTTGGTTAAATATGCTCCTCCTTCCATATGTAATCAACCTCCCCTGAGTACAGAGGTTTATAATGTGGAGGTTGCCATGACAACAGCATAGCAGAAATACCCAAAAGAATTTAAACCAGCAATGCCAGAACAAACTAATGCCCATAAATTAGTGGAAATTAGGGACAAACCTCATGCTCAAGTCAGCCTTAAAAGGTAAACAGGAGTTCCCATCTGACAGAATACAAAGGATAAGAAGCTAGGCTAGCACTCAGCATCTGGTGGACGTTGATCAGGAATTTGGTTGCCTTGTTTATTCCCTGCCAAAAGTAAAAGTTGTTCTGTGATATTCCTTACTTCAAAGCTTTTACTGTTTCCTCATTTCTATACTGCCTTGTACTTGTATACTCTTCTTTCTCTTCATTAATTTGTCACCCTGTAATTTTTCCTTGGATGAAACTTAGTCCTACGAAATTTCCAGAGCCCCTGCAACCTCATGCAGAGATCAGGAGGGTTACTGGGCCTTGAAACCCTACCTCTCTATCTGGTCTTTTTTTAGAAGAAATGTAATTAAGATTCAAACCTAAAATTTGGAAAGAAAAAGGAATTATTCTAGTTGCAGTTATACTTTGCAAATGGTTTCTCTCTCCTCTGTCATTCATTCATAAAAATAAGTGCTTCTAAAATTCTATTGTCTTGGTGGCTCTTTTTGTGACTTTTGAGGAGGGTTCTTAAAAAGGTAAAAAATGGCACAGCTATATTCTAGTTTTCTTCCATAACTGTAGATGATCCCCCATTCTTCAGTAAAGGGCAAGATGCAACTTATGAAGGTTGTTGCAGGGTTTTTTTTTTTTTTTTTCAGTAGCTGTTCAAGAGTAAATGCATGTTTATGCCATGAATCTTAGTACTAATACTCACTAGCATACCTATATGATTGTAATAAAGCAACTCATACTATACCAAATGGCTACCAAAAGGAACATATCCTTGACTTCTCCTTAGTAACCACAAATGAATTATATTCTATCTGGAAAGCACCCAAAGATTTTTTTGTAAGCATTTTGGTCATCTCATTTAATCACTTAATAAAGGCAAAATTATAAAATGGGCTAGTAAATCCCTTAGTTTTTCTTTATGAGTCCTGCTTCTCAAATTTCAATGCTGAACCTCTTTTTCTGTGCCAAGTGCTCTCATCCTACCTAAATCCTGAGTGGCAAATAAATGATTCTGAGTGTTTTAACAAATAGTTGAAGACATATTCTAGGCTAGAATCTGATAAGCCAATTCACCCAAGGTGAGAATCACTAATAAATATATCTCTCTGAGAATTATTTGTGTCCTAGAAATGTATAACAACAATAATAACAAAAGACTGACAGAAAGAAATAAAGAAAGATAGAGAAAGAAAAAGATATATTAATAAGATTAGTTGTTGGAGCATTATTTGCGATAGCACAAGATTAGAAATGACTCAAATGCCCATCAATACAGGCAGACATAGTTGAAAACTATGATGTAGGCCCATAGTAGAGTACTATATGGCTATAAAAAGGAATGAGAAATATTTTATATATTGTTATGAATTAATCTCCAAGATTTTTTTTTTTACTTTTTTAAAAGATTTTATTTATTAATTTGACACAGAGGGAGAGATCACAAGTAGGCAGAGAGGCAGGCAGAAAGAGAAGGGAAAGCACGCTCCCCACTGAGCAGAGAGCCCAATGTGGGGCTTGATTCCAGAACCCTGAGATCATGACCAAAGCCGAAGGCAGAGGCTTGACCCTCTGAGCCATGCAGGTGCCCCAAATCTCCAAGACATTTTAAATGAAAAGAGTAAGATTAACCCACTATATATAGAATGTTAACTTATAATTTAAAAAGGAGGAATCAGAATAAATATATACATATTTGTGTGAGTGTATTTCTATATCTATCTAAACAAATATACATTTATTTATATAACAAATATACATATTTATATATAATAAACCAAAACCTAACAAAAATTACTCAAGGGAGAAAGAAGGGACAGAATGGAGAAGATAGAGAGAAAGTAGATTTCTCTGAATATACTTTGTTTTGTAGCTACAAATTAGAAGCCATGTAAATATCAAATTAAAAAATTAAATTAAATAAATTCCTTAAAAGAAAAAAAAAAACCAAAATGAATGAATAAACCTAACCATGTATGAGATTGGTGGCATAACCACACATAGAAGAATTATTTCAAATACAGTAATGTGTCTATACGGCTCTAGAAAAGTATACCCTGAGACAAAACAACAACAAACTGTTGAACAATCTTGAAGTGTTTTTCATAATCATATTATTAGTAATAATATTGGTGTTGCTATTCTAAAGCTATTAGAGACATATCAGATAAAGCAATTGCATACTTTTATTACTTTTGCAAGGATCTAGTCTCAGAGTAAGTATACAAATATAAAATAAGGAATTAAGTAAAAACCCTGCAATTGTAAATTTTAATTGGCAACTTTTATATAAACTCATCAAGTATTTTTTCTTTGAAAAAAATATACTCTGGTTCAGTCCTAGACATAGAAATTATGATCAAGTCATCATCCATTATTTCCTCTAGGCTCAGACTGTGATCTCCAATATTATTTCTCATATCTGAAAAACAGCATTTGTCAGATAATTGGTTGATTCCAGGACAGGGGCAGGAAATATAAAAGGTGAACAAATTAGTTCTCAAAAGTTATATCAAAAGGAACTATGAGGCAACTTGAAGAGGCTACCAGTAGTAAAAGATGGGGTAACCTGAGTACTGATGAAGATAGCTATAGCAATTGATTAGAATATATTAAACATGTATAAATCAGTGGGATCATAGTAATACTAATAAAAGACTCTTTTAAAGGGTACTCATCAAACAATTGATATCTAATGGAAACTAGTAAATAAAGGAGAAGAATCAAGAGCACTTGGTTTCTCAGAGAAACATTTATCCTGTCTCTGAGTAACCAGATACTTGATGAGGGCAAGTTTCTCCATACAAGTATTCTACTTATTAGATACAAGAGAAATAATAGAATTAAAATATAATTTTACAACCCCAAATGAAGTACTAGATCCAGACAATAATCATCAATGGCAGTTAGCATTAAATCATGAGAGACAACTTGATATTCTTTCTTTCTTAGATTTTATTTGTTTATTTGACACAGAGAGAAAGAGAGTACAAGCAGGGAGAACAGCAGAGGGAGAGGGAGAATCAGGCTCCTTGCTGAGTGAAGAGCCTGATGTGGGACTCAATCTCAGGACTCAGTCCTAGGACTCTAGGATTATGACCTGAACCGAAGACAGACGCTTAACTAACTGAGCTACCAGATGCCCAATATCATGTGTTTCTTGATGGAAGTGCACACCACCACCCATGATGTATTTTTGCCAAAAAATAGAACTTAAGCTTGATCAAGTATCTAGACTCAATTACCAGGGGAGACAGGGGACAGAGGAATGACACCATGTGAATGCAATCAACAAAATCCAGAATTTAATAAGCTTTACATAAGACCCAGTTTTTTCAGTGAATACATTGCAAAGAAAAATAAAGAGGGGAAGAGGGAAACATACATATTTAAAAATACTTAATCCTTTGTAATGTTTGGTCCTTATTTAAGTTCTAATTAAAAAAAACTGTAAAAATATCATTTGAGGCAACTGAGGAAATTTGCACACTAATTAGGTATTTGATGACAGTGAGGAATTATTCAATTTATTTTTGGTGTGGTAATAATGTGGTGTGTTTAAAAAAGAAGTCCTTTTAGAGATTCAAAAAAAAGCACCATGGATAAAACCATATTATTATGTCTAGGATTTATCCCCTACTAATGCAATAAAGTGTGCATGGGTTAGGGAGAAGGGATGGTCAGGGATGAACAAGTCTGGCCAGGAGTTAGTAAATGTTGATGGTCAGTATGCATACATGCTTGTTTGTTTATTATACCATTCTCCCTGCTTATGTTTGAAATCTATCATGGTAAAAGAGTTCAAGCTAGTATAACAGAGAGTGGGCAACCAGTTTAACCCAGAGAATGGCTAGAGTAATTTAAGGCCTACAGGCAGCAGGGAAGAATGCTTTTCTGGGCTTTCCAAATCATGCAAATGTGACCATCTGCTTTACCTTTGCTAGGCATCCCTGCTTAGGAATCATGCTTTTAACAGATCTATTTCACTGTGTACTCAGTATTATTCTGCTGATTCTCTAAAAATTGGTGTCTGTAACTGCCAGTTCCATATGCACTGTTAAACAAGTTTGCTAAACTGCCACAAAGTCTAGGGGTCATTGATTCCCCTGGACTCTGCTCAGTCCTATTGATTCCTGCCTGCTGCCCTGTGGTCTTGTGACCTCCATGAATGCCCTGTGGCCTGTGTTTCCTGTCCCTCAAGGAGCATACTTGTCTGCCTTGTGGTTTCCCTCACAGCAGGGAATGCAGTGTGATGCCTCATAAAATCTACTGAGCAACAATAGGGTTCAAGGTTGGCTCCTCCTGCAGAGGAGTTAAGTCTTATCTGCTTTCAGCACCACTCTCCCTGTGGTACTTAGCCAGACTTGTTGAAGATTTTCAGAGCAATTGGTTTGCAAGCTGTCACTGCTAACCCTGGCTCTAGCCTCAGAGGTGACCTTTCTCCAGGCTGGATTATTTATGTGTATCCTGCAGCCTCGCTAGGGAAGTGTGTTTTGGCTCCCAAACAAAGATTACTGTCTCCTATATGACCTCAAAATATTTCCTTGCACATGGCTCTCCACTGGGATACTTTGCTGAAGTTTGCTGACGTTTTATTTTAGTTACTTGAGATTGTTTCATTTTTAAGGTACCAGGGGCATCTCTTTGGGGATCGATTGTAGCCAGTACAAATGGATTAAACAATGTGTGCTATAGACAGTGGGTATAATTTTCAAAGACGAGTGCTCCGGAAGTCTTTGGAGCAATGGACAGTAAAACCGACCAAGGTAAAGAGGACAGAATATATTTTAGAATTCAGAACTATGGCTTAGTATGACTTAGTGGTTAGGATCATGGCCATTGTCAGGCCTGACTTGGCTTTAGATATCATCAGCTTTACCATAGCAGTTTGATTTTGAAAAATCAGTTAACCTCACAAGCTCCAGTTTCCTTAGCTGGATTATAGTGGTCATCTTAGGGAGGTGTTATAAAAAAGAGCAAAAGAGATAGTATGTGTATGCTTGCCACATAGGGACTGCTCATTACAGAGTAATTATTCATATATTATTTAAAAATTAATCACAATATATAGTCATAATTCTTATAGTGACAACTTTTAAAGCTTACAACACTTTATACATACATTTATTATAACAGTTAACACTTGTACTCTCATTACTCTATTGAATAGTTGCCTACGCTAGACTAAATGTCAGACACTCATTTATTTTTTCTTTCCTAGTATTTAGTGTATGCCTTGACATCCAGTTGGTACTCAGTATTTGTTGATTGAAAGAATGGTTGTGACTGTTTTTTTTTTTTTTTTTTTTTTTTAAAGATTTTATTTATTTATTGACAGAGAGAAATCACAAGTAGATGGAGAGGCAGGCAGAGAGAGAGAGAGAGGGAAGCAGGCTCCTTGCTGAGCAGAGAGCCCGATGCGGGACTCGATCCCAGGACCCTGAGATCATGACCTGAGCCGAAGGCAGCGGCTTAACCCACTGAGCCACCCAGGCACCCGTGTGACTGTTAACAGCAACAAGCACAACTGCCTTTTTAAGCCATAAACACAGCATGTATATACACAATCATGTACCTCCATATCCTTGATAAAAATATTGACAATCCTGAGTCACTGGATTTATTATTCATTTCAGAAGCAGCTATTGAAGGCAACTTCAGGAAATTTCTCTGGATACTTGCTCCTCCTTTACACAGGAGAGAGTCGAGTGTAGAGTAAGGCCGTCACACAGTGCTTAGAGGAAAATAAGCTTGCTGTTTTGGAAAATGACCTAGCTGTTTTTCACATATGTAAAGGCTGTTGAACTATGGTCAGAAGGACATTAAGAGTTGGTTTCTTGTTTTGTTTTGTTTTGTCATGGGCTTCTGAACCTTTATATTGGCCTAGGATTTTCCTTAGGCACTTCTGACTTTTGTTTTTCACTCTTCTGGGACACCAGAAATGGAGCATGCCATGTTTGAGGTGCCTGTTTTGTTACGGTATAGCTAGCGTAGGTCAGTGGAGAAACTTATCTCAGGCTCAGATAACTCAGATGAGTGCCAAAGGCATCTTGATTAGGATTTCTGAACAGAAGTATAACTCTTCATTGAAATAATAATATAACCATTAATCCATAATTAACTATAGTTACATTGTTATTCACTTAGAGTGAAAACACTATTTGAAGCAAGATTTAAAGAAATAGATCTACTCTTTCTTTTCAAATCTACAATTTTCTTAAGGCTTACTCACTTTATTTCTCTAGGGATTTATTTCGTAGACCATACCTTTCTTCTGGTCAGAAGCCCTTTGCTGACTGATCACACTGCACTGAATAGAGTCTTGAATGCACTTAAAAGTTCCCTGAGGTGGGTCTGGGTTTAAGTCAAATACTTCTGTCTTCTTACTATAAAAATGACAGCACTGACAATAAGCAAGCCATAGAAAATACCTCTGTAACCTTTTATTTCTGGTATATGAGAAAAGTATAAAAACTTATTTCCTCAACCTATTTCTTCCCCTTTAGGCATAACACCTTCAAATACTTTAAGTTATTTTTCTGGGAAAAAATTTCATCTCTCACAGCAGTTTTTTTCATGTGTATCTATATCTTTAAACACACACACACACACACACACACACACACACACACACACACACTACTATAAGATAATAACAGAATTTCGATCTTTTCTGGAATTTTTGAATCTTTTAATGTCCATATTACTCTTTGAAGGGAAGGAAGCCTCTCTGAAGGGCACAGAGACTGCTCCAGGACCATTTCTTGCTGATGCAAACCCATAATTTGTTGGATGGAAACAGATTTTCCTAAATTTTAGAAAGTCAGCTTTAGTAGGTTCTAAGTCCTTCTCTTCTGGCGATCTTATTGATTAAGTCACTTCCATGTTTTCTAAAGAAACACTCCTGGTGTATTTAAAATACACAATTTTAAAAGCAAATTAAAAGTTCTCATTTTGCTGTCTCCAAAGACAGAAAAGTATTTTCCGCATCTCACTAACTCGATCATGGTAGCATTGATTTTAGTATTTTCTCAGGAGGATATAGGGAATAGAGGAACATGAGCATATAATCATATGATTTAGATACAACCCTTATTGACAAGCCCAAGTGACTACTTCAAGGCATTAGAGGAGAAAGTCCAGGGGCAACATCCTGATTAAACATACCCAACTAAAGTCAGAGTTCTGCATAAATACTATCATGTGTCACTGCTGATTTTCTCTTTTAGCACAACTGAAAATAAATTGCTTATATTGTGCCCATCATTTCACCTTGAACGGAATTCCCTTAGTGCAGGGAATACCCAAAGTAGGATTGCCTTGACCCTGAAAAATGGTGCCATAGATAAAGTTTATTTTTGCTACCATCTTACCTCCCCTCTCCTTATGTCCTGATTTCCTGTAGTTATTCCTCAGGCTCTATCCTGTGTCCAATTCCCAAGGGCCTCCTTGCTGTCAGTTAATAATAGCTTTCAATGTTGTTATTCTTCTCGGAGTTTTTGCATTTTAATAGGGCCCCCAGGGATTAAAATGCCTCCAGAACCAAAAGAGTGAATCTCTAATGGTGGAATTTTAGGTATTTGTGACAGGCATTGTGGGAGATTTTATGGGGAGGGTTCTCTCTGAAGACAAACACCCTGACAGCTTTCAATTCCACTGACTTGGTGTGGTTGGCCCTACAAAGGAGTACGGGAATGTGAATTAATCAGTAATTGAAATACTGAATTTTACTGAAAAGAAAACCTTAAACTTTGCTAATTATAACTTAACATTTTAATCAAATTTCCAATAAGTGAATGTGTGGAAACAGTGGAGGCATTTTCTAGCTGAGAAATTATGGGATATCCTAGGGAAGATTTCTGAGTGGTGGTGCAAGAGACGTCTGAGACTGTTGGGATGAAAATGTTCAGCAATCTGTGTTCTGTAGGAAGCAGTCACACTGAAGCAGAGTAGAACCCAGGGATTAACTCCTAGGTACAGGCCTGAAATGCTAAAGAACCTTATACTAAACTGTTGTTTCCATATACATTTTTTTTTCATGGACAAAAAAAGAAAAGAAGCCAGGATATTCTTCTCACCATTGTCCAGCACGAGAGGATGTCAGATTCCTGCACTTTATCTGGACCTCTCTATCACCCTTTTTTTCCCTCCCCCTGCTAAGTAAACAGTGGAGCTTCATCCATTATTCAGCTATCAGAGACTGTCAGGATTTTCTGGCTGTGGAACTTGGGAGTTCTTACATTTCTTTAAAAATGTGGAAAAATGTATTTGCAAAACTGCTGGAAAGGGAAATGAAGAAAGATATCAACTCCTACAATATAATTAATCCTTGTGAGCCTCTCCCCCAGAGGGCTAGCTTGAGTTTTTCTTTCGTAATGGGAATTTAGTTTTATTTCTTTTTTTGGTTGTCATTATTCACACTTAACTACCTGTGGCAAGTACTATGGAGGAGAGAGACTATTGTAAACAGGTTTGGGGCACAGAGGAAGGAAGGGCTTTGAAACTGTGCCCCGTGAGAAAAAGCACAGAGCAGCTGTGCTCCGCTCTACCTTAGAGCTGTAAACACACCGCCCTCCCCACCAACCAAGTGTTACAAATTCTACTTTTATTGTTCTTGGAAGGCTTTCTGCAATGTTTTCCATGTTGAATGTTGCAGTTTGAAGTCTTTTCTTGGAGAGATTTTCCAGGTCAAAAGTTACAGGTATAAGGATATTGAAAGGAAAATCCTGTGCATGTAAATATATATTTTAGGGCTTTCATCTTTGTAATCAGGGATGGTGACCTCTACATTTGGAAGTAGAGAAAAAGCCTCAAAGGAGGGAATTAAAACCAAGAGGGATGCAGAGATGACTGCAGGAGCCTCCCAAACACTTAAAATGGGCCCCTATCTCCACTTCCAGATGATGGTCTCTACAGGCTGCTAAGAAATCACAGAGCCGGAAATTGTTGTCTTGTTTCCTTTTTGTCATGGTTGGAAGCAAGGGACTCTGGACGTATAGACAGAAAATTGAGTTTAAATTTAACAGTTCCATTTGCTGTGCCTTCTAGAGTTGACATCTTCAAGCAGGGGATTCATTTCACCTTTACATTTTGTGGAAGTTTTCTTTTTCTTTCTTGTTTTGGAGAGGGGAGGTAAATTGCAAGGCACCATTGGAACATAAGGTATAAGAATGATGGAAAAGTTATTCTGGTGAATTTAATCACAATCTGCATCAATGAAGCTAGATTGTATTATGAAATGCAGAAAGTGCTCAAAATACAAATGGGAGAGCTTGTTTTGGTACACAAAGAAAAGGAAGCAAACCCATTTCCTCTTTTAAAAAATAAAGTGATTACTGTTAGAGTAGTGCATTACTGTAAACTTGATGTAATCACAATTTTTAAAATAATTAAAAAATTCGCTAATGGGAGGATGTAGGTATTTAGGTAGAAATAATGACAACAATCATCAGCAACACTCAGGAAGCACTTGGTGTAGATGTAGGGAGGAATGTTGAAAGGAGTGATCTAGTTAGAGAGATCCATAGCTTGTGAACAATCATACATCAAAGTCACCAACATTATCTCAAAGAGAAAAGGGTCTCAGGGGAAAGTTACAGAGTCTCATATGTTTCAGTGTATTTGTCATTGGCTGCATGAAGACAAAGAAGACATCTGTGCAAATCCAGGCAGACTGGGCAATAAGATCGGTGAAATGATCAAGATTTAACATAGAATCCAATGAAAACAGATACCTGGGCACTCAATTCAGATACAAGGGGGTTGGTCTATAAAGATAAACATAATGGTGATTTTTATAATTTAACAGGGAGATAAAAATAAAAATTAAAAAATGAAATAAATAAGATAATATAGGACTTAAGCCTGAATTTGAATTCATTTTTAATACCACTGTGTATAATCTTGGGCAAGTAACACTCACTACCAAATAGTTTTTTTTTTTAAAGATTTTATTTATTTATTTGACAGAGATCACAAGTAGGCAGAGAGGCAGGGAGAGAGAGAGAGAGGAGGAAGTAGGCACCCTGCTGAGCAGAGAGCCCAATGAGGGGCTCTATCCCAGGACCCTGAGATCATGACCTGAGCTGAAGGCAGAGGTTTAACCCACTGAGCCACCCAGGCGCCCCACTATCAAATAGTTTTAATGCTCTTATCAATCAAATAGAGTAATAATAATATTTACCCCATAGTGTTTTTATGTAGACTTAATAACAAAGTGCATGTCATATACTTAACATAGTAGCACCCAATACATTTTAGCCTTTATTATTATCACTATCATCATAATTATTTATTATTTAAGAATAATACAATATGGGTGCAGGGGATCAAAAGGTACAAACTTCCAGTTATAAAATAAATAAGGCATGGAGATATAATGTACAGCATGGTGACTGTAGTTAATATGGTATTGCATATTTGAAAGTTGCTAAGAGAGTTGATTATAAATTTTCTCATCGCGGGAAAAAGGTTTTTACTATGTATGATGATAGGTATTAACAAGAATTATTTTGGTGATCACTTCTAATATTTATAAATATTAAATTTCTTTATATTGTATACCTGAAAATCATACAATGTATAAGTACAATTACAGTTCACTTAAGAAATTATATAATATATAATTATGTAATATATTCTATTGTTTATTATTTTAATATAAGAAGTACTATAGCAGAGGTATCCTGTCCTGGTGGATAATTGGAAATTTAATGGAGATAATGATGAATTTTAATATTTGGTTAAAAAATGAATTGTTCAAGCAAAGACTGAGGAAGTTTTATTTAACAAATGTTCATGTGAAATGGAGTTGGAGTTCTTTTTAAAGAAGTCTTTATTTTAACCAGTAGTATAAATTAGTTACTGAAAAAAATAGTGGCTGAATTGATAAAAGCATATTGCCCAGGTCAAAGAAGAGTCCATTAGCACTCTAAAATAATCAGCCCCTTACGACAGACTGCCCTTGGCTCTGGCTAGCAGATTCTGAAATGGTTGGGCTAGAGTACCTCTCGAGTTTTGAGCAAGTGCTGAAGGCTAAGAATGCAGGTCAAAAAGGAGATTTGGAAGGGACAGGGTAACAGCCTTAAATGTGTTGTCTGGTACTTCAATGATTGTATCCATGAGATTTTAACTTACAGAGGTGATCAAGTGACAGCACAGAGAGTCTAATGCCATTGAAAGAAGATTTTCAGTACTTAATGATTCTCAGAAGAGGGATGACACAGCATGCAGGACCATGGGGGGAAGCACCAGTGTTAGTCAAGAGGCAGAGAACAGTGAAGGAAAAGCATAAGTCACCAACTTTCTTGTGTTTTCCATGGGAAAGGAACGGCAGAGCAGGGGAAATAGGTTAGGTTTGGCCAGGTTGAAAATTCCAGCAGGATTTAGGGTAGAGGGGATACCCCTAGTTGTCTAATACCTGACCCTGGGTTGATTTCAGGCAGAGGAAATACTGGCTTTGTGTGTGATAATTAGATAAGGAGGTGACTGGTGTATGGATTGGGATTGATTGGTCTGATTATGACGAGCATGTTCAGAGGTGAGTTTTTTATTACCTTAGGAATAGTTGACCCTGGAAGGAGAAGTCTATCCCTGGCCAGCCATGCTCCCACAAGATGTCAAAATATCATAAATGCAGAAAATAAAAAGTATGATTAATACATCAGGACACAAGCGGTAGCTCTAGGGGAAGAACTAGGAATCAAGGGAAGAAGTTTTGGGATGCAGATTTTTTTTTTATTAAGATTTTATTTATTTACCTGACAGAGAGAGAGAGAGAGAGCACAAATAGGCAGAGCAGTAGAGAGAGGGAGAGGGAAAAGCAGGCTCTCCACTGAGCAGGAAGCCCAATTCAGGGCACCATCCCAAGACCCCAGGATCATGACCCGAGCAGAAGGCATCTGCTTAACTGACTGAGCCACCCAGGTGCCCCTTGGGATGCAGATTTTGGGGGAAAAAATATTTTCATGAAATAGAGCCATCCCAAAGTGGAACAACAGGGAATGCCTGAATCCAGATATATTCTAAGATGGGATAACCAGGTCATTCACATTTTAAGTGGGATTCCTTCAATGACTGGGAGGTTGGAATAAGACCTAAACCATAGAGTCTATTATTCTATAGTTAATTGCATGTCTTATCTATGAAAAAAAATTATATGGGAATTGTTTCTCTTTGTGTTCTACTCCTTAACTTCTCAGGGAGAGAACTAATTTTAAAAGACAACAA
The DNA here is from genome assembly GCF_022355385.1 of Mustela nigripes. NCBI lineage: Eukaryota > Metazoa > Chordata > Mammalia > Carnivora > Mustelidae > Mustela > Mustela nigripes. The sequence continues at coordinate 142,652,891 of NC_081562.1, forward strand.
TTTAGCAATTGAAATAAGTAGCATTTTTAAAAACATAGTTGTAATAACTGGGGCTCTAACTGGAAGGATTGGAAGCAAGCCATTGGAAAAAGAACCCTTATTTCAGTGCCAGTTAAGGGGAAGCCAAGTAGCCAGATGCCTTAGTTAAAAACAATGGACTGACCTTGAGTTCTCTTGAGAAACTAGGGATTATAAGATTTGTATTGGCAGAGTCTTCCTATGAAGTCATTCTTCCACTAAAATGTATTGAGCCCTTGCTTTGCCCTGTTCATTGGAGCTTTTACTGTGTGTCACTATCATCTTTTACAGTTAATTTATTAGTTATCATTTTAATGTGCTCCCATTAAATATTAAAAGATACTAAAGAATAGTGAAGTTCTCAGTTTCCTCTTAAAATAATGAGGTGGTACTAGAATGATCTATAAGTTCCCTTCTGATTCTGAAATTCTTTGATTCCGTGATTTCTGTGGTACTCTAAAAACTCTACTCCTTGGATTTACTTAACTCACATGAACTACATTTAGTTGTTGGCAGTATACCATTTGTCTATCCAGTGGTGTCCTACGTGCTTACATAAATAAGAAGGTAGGCAATATTCCTCTTTTTTATAACCAAAGAAGCTGAGGCTCGGGCAGATTAATAATACTGTGTCCAAAATCACACACATAACACGAAGAAGATTAGGAGAAACTAAATTTGCCTGTGTAACTCTTCCTTTCTGTTGCAGAGTACTATATTATAATAATACATAAATAGCTTTCAGCGAATTATGTTGGGAATGCCATTCTTTATTTGACAGTAAGTTACTGCCTTTGGCTTGGCAGTATATTGATCATTGTATCTGAGATCTGAGAAATAAATGTGGTAACTATGGTCCCTTTTCCTTCCTCACCAATTAAGAGTTTGTTTTATCTGGTGGGGTGATGAAGGGGAAAAAGCAAGAAGGGGAAAAATATATCTGAAAAATTATGGGAATATTTGGATTTTTCTCCCATTTAATGAAGTCCTTTTTATTGATTATATTACCTATAATTTACTTTCTTTCCTGTGACTTATTTGTAACTGGAAATTTGTTTCATAATCTGCTTCTCACATTTTGCCTATTTATTTTTTTTACTCCATTAGTTTAATACCAATTTTTTTTTAAGATTTTATTTATTTATTTGACAGACAGAGATCACAAGTAGGCAGAGAGAGAGGAGGAAGCAGGCTCCCCGCTGAGCAGAGAGCCCGATGCAGGGCTCGATCCTAGGACCCTGGGATCATGACCTGAGCTGAAAGCAGAGACTTTAACCCATTAAGCCACCCAGGTGCCACAATACCAATTTTTTTTGTTTATTATAATATTAAAAGAAGAAGAGAATTCACTTTAAAAAAAATCTGTTTTTATATGCAAGGACAGGTACCTGCCTTGCTTTCAAAATTCATCTGAGCTCAGGATGCCTTTGAAATTGTGTATTTTATGGCTATGAAGGTTGTTTGAGAATTTGGGACATGCAGGATTCAATTAGCACATTTGAACTCTTATCCAATGTTGGGAAACAGGCTAATTCCATTTGCATGGCTTCTGAATACTCATAGAGATTGTATGAAACTAACTTTCCTTCTCAGACATGGGTTGCTGTATCTCCATTCACTTTAATCAGTTGTGTGGTCACCTTTACCTGAAAAAGTGTCACTTACTGTGTTATTGAAGTAAAATGCCACAATTCTATTTATTTTAAAATAAGCAAACAAACTATGTTCTTTATGGTTCTTTGTAATGCACAAAAAAATTGGGAATGGGAGGCCATCAGTGTTATAAATTCTTGGCTTAGGCTCAAACATCTGTCAGGACTTTGAATTCTGTGAATATTTGGTATTAACCAATAGGACTAAAGAGTTTGTGCAGCCATGTGCTCAGAATTAAAACAGAGATGTGGGAAATTAGCTTAGTTATTCTAGAACCTCCTGTGGAATTCAATATGTAGATCTGCTTTTGCTTTGTATTTTGCTTTTCCCTTTATTTTCAGACTTTTTTTTTTTTTTTTTTTTTTAAAGAGGGAGGGAGAGGGACAGAGGGAAAGGGAGAAAGAGAATCTTAAGCAGGTTCCACGCCCACTGTGGAGCCTAATGCCGGGCTGATCTCACATCCCTGAGATCATGAGCTGAGCCGTAATCAAGATTTGAATACTTAACTGACCGAGTCACCCAGGTACCTCCACTTTCAAACATTTTAATGAAAGTTTTTCACTTTTGGTTTCCACTGTATACTTGTACAAGTGAATTTTGAGAGGTGTTTGTGTGTGTGTGTGTGTGTGTTTATGTGTGCATATGTGCTTGTGATGTGTTGCATGTGACACAGTTTTGTGGGAAGCAGTGCAGGACAGACGAGGACAGTTAGCAAAGTGGTTGGGCAAATGGGCTTTAAAGTTAGATAATTTATGGATAAGAATACTTCACTTTTATCTACTGTAAAATGGAGTAATCAAATTGTCTATATCATAATATGAGGATTAAGATAATTAATGCATGTATTTACATAATTAAATGGAAATGTCAGTCACTCTTTATCAATATTCATCATCATCATTATCATCATCGTAAGCATCATCATCACTTTTGTTATCTTATTTTAAAATACAAAAGAGCTTTGAAATCCTTCAGAAATAGCCTTCTTCTCTAGATTTCTTTTCTAATAGATATTTACTGCATTAGTATTAAATTAAAAAGTGTATGTGTATGAGTGTTAGTGTGACTGTTGGTGTATAAGAATATTTGAGTATGTTTGTGTGTTTTAGCAGATTCAAGTTTTGAAAACTCTATTTGATCTTATTAGGCTTCATTTAAATTAATTGCTTCTTCGGTTGAACTAATGCTTGGTATTAACGTAGAATAATTCCTGTCTTGCCTTTTCAATATACAGACACACTATTAAATGTGTCGTTACAGTGAATGTTAAAATAATGACTAATACACAGGGGGCCAATTTAGCAGGAACCCTTAATCATGGTTTCCTCCAACTGGGCCCTTGTTGGAAACATATAATTATAGATAGGTAATTGTAGCTAATTGAACACTGGAAAATGAGTGCAGGCCAATAGAAACCAGCCCCCAAGCTCTTTCCAATATAGATTTTAAGAAATTTAAGTGATCTTGGGTATAATCTTGCTTTACCTTTGTCTTTCTTCCCATTCTTCTCTTGATTCATCATCCACAACCAGCAATTCCTAATGGCCAGAATGCTGAGTAAATAATTGCTTTCTCCCACTGTTTGGAACTTGTATTCAACACTCAGTGTCAGGTGTTTCAGGATGGCATCTGTTGAAGGATATGTTACAAAAATCAAACACAGTCTTCCTTTTTGTTACAAGGTAATAAGCATATAACTAATTTCTCTTAATTTTGTGTGACAACTAAAAGAGAGGAAGCGAGAGGTTTGTCAAGTAGCAAAATATTAAACTCACAGTCAAAATAGAAACATTTGCTTATGCTATATATAAAAGTGTTGCTGTGTGAATACCTTATATAATAAACTTAATCACAGGGTTGGGACACCTGGATGGCTCAGCTGGGTAAGTGACTGACTCTTGATTTTAGCTGGGGTCATGATCTTAGAATTGTGAGATTGGGCTCTGCACTCAGCAGGGTGGTTGTTTCTCTCCCTCTTCCTTTGCCCTTCCTCCTGCTCACTTGCACGTGCATGCCAGCACGTACTCTTTTTCTCTCTCAAATAAATAAAAATAAGTTTATATCATTGCAAAATTTTTGTATTATATATGAAGGGCTACAATATTGGCTAAAGTCTTTTGGATTTCCTCTGTGAACAAAGGAAGGGAAATTTTGTCTTTTCTTCTAATTCTCATATTTACTTTATTTTCCTGTCTCATTGATTTGAGTAGAACATTCAGTGCAATGTTGAATGCAAAGGGTGATAACTGGAAACTTAAAAAAAAATTCCCTGGCTTGAATAAAATTTATTTAAATTTTTTTTTAATTTTTTTTTATTTTTTTAAATTTTTTATTTTTGATAAACATATATTTTTATCCCCAGGGGTACAGGTCTGTGAATCACCAGGTTTACACACTTCACAGCACTCACCAAAGCACACACCCTCCCCAATGTCCATAATCCCACCCCCTTCTCCCAAACCCCCTCCCCCCAGCAACCCTCAGTTTGTTTTGTGAGATTAAGAGTCACTTATGGTTTGTCTCCCTCCCAATCCCATCTTGTTTCATTTATTCTTCTTCTACCCACTTAAGCCTCCATGTTGTATCACCACTTCCTCATATCAGGGAGATCATATGATAGTTGTCTTTCTCTGCTTGACTTATTTCGCTAAGCATGATACGCTCTAGTTCCATCCACGTTGTTGCAAATGGCAAGATTTCATTTCTTTTGATGGCTGCATAGTATTCCATTGTGTATATATACCACATCTTCTTGATCCATTCATCTGTTGATGGACATCTAGGTTCTTTCCATAGTTTGGCTATTGTGGACATTGCTGCTATAAACATTCGGGTGCATGTGCCCCTTTGGATCACTACATTTGTATCTTTAGGGTAAATACCCAATAGTGCAATTGCTGGGTCATAGGGCAGTTCTATTTTCAACATTTTGAGGCACCTCCATGCTGTTTTCCAGAGTGGCTGCACCAGCTTGCATTCCCACCAACAGTGTAGGAGGGTTCCCCTTTCTCCGCATCCTCGCCAGCATCTGTCATTTCCTGACTTGTTGATTTTAGCCATTCTGACTGGTGTGAGGTGATATCTCATTGTGGTTTTGATTTGTATTTCCCTGATGCCGAGTGATATGGAGCACTTTTTCATGTGTCTGTTCGCCATCTGGATGTCTTCTTTGCAGAAATGTCTGTTCATGTCCTCTGCCCATTTCTTGATTGGATTATTTATTCTTTGGGTGTTGAGTTTGCTAAGTTCTTTATAGATTCTGGACACTAGTCCTTTATCTGATATGTCGTTTGCAAATATCTTCTCCCATTCTGTCAGTTGTCTTTTGATTTTGTTAACTGTTTCCTTTGCTGTGCAAAAGCTTTTGATCTTGATGAAATCCCAGTAGTTCATTTTTTCCCTTGCTTCCCTTGCCTTTTGAGTTGTTCCTAGGAAGATGTTGCTGCGGCAGAGGTCGAAGAGGTTGCTGCCCGTGTTCTCCTCAAGGATTTTGATGGATTCCTTTCGTACATTGAGGTCCTTCATCCATTTTGAGTCTATTTTTGTGTGTGGTGTAAGGGAATGGTCCAATTTCATTTTTCTGCATGTGGCTGTCCAATTTTCCCAGCACCATTTATTGAAGAGGCTGTCTTTTTTCCATTGGACATTCTTTCCTGCTTTGTCGAAGATTAGTTGACCATAGATTTGAGGGTCTATTTCTCAAATATACTGTGAAGTATAATATTGATTTAGTTGTTTGTAAGTTATTTAGTTTAATAATTTTAAAAATTCTTTCTAGTTTCAAATACATTTTAATAATAAAAGGGTATTGAATTTTGTTGAATGCTTTTCTTTAGCTTTTGAGTTGACATTTTTTTTCTTATAATCTGTATTACATCAGTAGATTTTTTCTTAAATTGAAATATCATTTAAATCCTTATATATCTATTGGTCTTGGTAATATTTATATTATTATATGATATAATATTTTCCCAAACATTTAAATTTGACTTGCTTTTTAAAAATTAATTTTTAAGGATTTTTGTATGTATGTACATACATAAGGCAATTTTCTTGTATGACATTGCTTCTGTCTCTTTTGACATTGGTATTTACCAATATTCACAAATGGGTAGCTTTTTCTTCTCATCTAACATTGAAAGAATGAAAGAGAAATTATTTGATGCCTGAAAGTTTGGTAAAACTCTCCCCTAAAACACTATAGGTCTTTTTGAGATAGAGGTTTGATTGCTAATTTAATGTTAAGATGGGTTACTAGTTTGTTCAGTTACCTATTTCTCCAAGTCGATATTGGTAATTTTAAAAAAGATTTTATTTATTTATTTTAGAGTGAAAGAGAGAGAACATGAGCAGGCGAAGGAGCACAGGGAAGTGGGAGAAGGAGAGAAGTAGATTCCCTACTAAGCATGGACCCCGATGTGGGGCTCCATCCCACTACCCTGCAATCATGACCTGAACTGAAACCAAGAGTTGGATGCTTAAACGACTGGGCTACCTAAGCACCCCTTGTCTTCGGTAATTTTTAATGTCTAAATAGATATTTTATTTAAGCTTTCAAATTTATTTTCATAAATTGATTTTTATTGTTTAGGTTATGTTTGTTATTTTTTCCTTTTTTTAAAAATTAAATTTTATTTTTTCAGTGTTCCAAGATTCATTGTTTATGTACCACACCCAGTGTTCCATGCAATACGTGCCCTCCTTAATACCCACCACCAGGTTCACCTACCCCCCAACTCCCCTCTAAAACCCTCACTTTGTTTCTCAGAGTCCAGTCTTTCATGGTTCAGTCTCCACATCTGATTTCCATAAATTGTTTATTGAGTTCTCTCAATTTTACATATTTCTATGCCTATAATCATGGCTTCTTTTTTATTCTTAATATTATTAATTTGTGTTTTTTTCTCTGTCTCTTAACCGGTCTTATATGTGATTTATCTATTTTATTATCTTTTTCAAAGAACCAACTGTTTGGTTACCTTACCTGTTATTTCTTTGTTTTCTATTTTATTATTTTAAAAATCTTTTTATTTCCCTCCATTATCTTTTTTTGGAGTATTCTTCCTCACCAAGCATCTAGGTTGAATGCTTGATTCATACATATTTGGTCTACTTGTTTTTAAAATTAATATGTTTAATACCTTAATTTTATGATTAAATACTCTTATGGCTTCATCTCGTAAGTTTTTTATGGAGTTAATTCATTTTTGTTTTGTTCTAAACATCGCCGATCTCTACTGTGAATTCTTGTTTCACCTCTGAGTTGGTATTGTGTGCACTTCAAACTTTCTAATTATACCTTATTTTAGTGTCATTTTTAAATTTTCATATATAATTTAATTGCATTTTTGTCAGAATGTGTGGTTTATAAGTTACTATATCTTTGATTTCCATTGAGACTTCTTCTGTGACTTAAAATATCATCATCAGAAAATACTGGATGTAAAAAAAATGTACATTAAAAAAATGCTTAATGTAGCCAGTTCTTTGGTGCAGAATTGTATATAGTTCTATTCCTTTCTATTCTATGGCCAGGCATCCTTAGTGATTTTTTCTTAAATGCTTTCCCCTAGTACTAAAATTGTTGTAATAAATTTGTTTTTAAATAATATATTTGCATGCTATACTATTTATCTCTTTATTTTAAACTTACAGTATCTTTCTTTCTCTCTTGAAAGTAGCATATGGTGGGCAATATTTTCTTAAGCAAATCAGATAATCTCTTTTAGTAGATGTGTGAATCTTTCCCATTTATTATTTTTACTGATATAGTTTTAAGACTTATTTTTAATTTTTTAAGACTATCACTCTTTATCAGTTTCTTTTCTTGCTTTCTATTACATTGATAAGGTTTCATAGAGTCCCCTTTTAAAATCTTTATAGATTCAGAAGCTACACATTTTTTAAGTATTTATTTCATTTTGTTATTTGCTTAAATTTAAGTTTTTATTTTAATTTCAGTCAGTTAATATATAGTGTTATATTAGTTTCTGGTGTACAGTATAGCAATTCAACAGTTCTATACATAAGCCTGTGCTCATCATACGTGTACTCCTTAATCCCATCACCTATCTCCACCCACCTTCCCTCTGGTAAACAAGTTTGTTTTCTATAGTTAAGAGTGTTTTTTGGTTTCTCTCTCTCTTTCTCTTTGCTTGTTTGTTTCTTAAATTCCACATGTGAGTGAAATCATATATTTGTCTTTCTCTGACTTATTTTGCTTAGCTATACTCTATAGCTCCATCCATGTCATTGCAAATGTCACAATTTCATTCACTTTTATGACTGAATAATATTCCATATATATATATTCTCAGAGCTTCTTTATTCATTCATCAATTGATGGACACTTGGGCTGTTTTCCCAGCTTGTCTATTGTAAGTAATGTTGCTATAAATATAAGGGTACATGCATCCCTTTGAATTATTATTATTATCATCATCATCATCATCATCATCATCATCATTATTTGTATTCTTTGGGTAAATACCAAGTAGTATGATTTTCCTTATGATCATAGTGTCAGATTGATGGATCTGAAGAAGCTCTATACTGTTTTCCACAGTGGGTACACTAGTTTGCATTCCCATGAGCTGTGTAAGAGGATTCTTTTTCCTCCACATTCTCATCAACACTTGTTGTTTCTTGTGTTGTTGATTTTAGCTTGACATGTATGGGAATACAAGCTGCTATAGCCACTCTGGAAAACAGTATGGAGGTTCCTCAAGATGTTAAGAATAGAGCTACCCTATGACCCAGCAACTGCGCTACAGGTATTTATACCAAAGATACAGATGCAGTGAAAAGAAGGGACACATGTCTACAATAGCCAAATTGTGGAAGGAGCAAAGATTCCCTTCAACAGATGGATGGATAAAGAAGATATAGCTCATATATATGATGGAATATTACTCGGCCATCACAAAGGATGAATACCTTCCATTTGCATTGACATGTATGGAACTGGAGGGTATTATGCTAAATGAAATACGTCAAGCAGAGAAAGATAGCTATCATACGATTTCACTCACATGTGGAGTATAAGGAGTAGTGCAGAGGAGCATAAGAACAGGGAGGGAAAACTGAATGGGAAGACATCAGAGAGGGAGACAAACCATGAGAGACTCTTAACTCCAGAAAAAAAAAAAAGCTGAGGTTTGTGGAAAGGGATGGGATAACTGGGTGATATGTAGGGAGGAATATCTGATGGGAAAAGGACTGTCTCTTCAACAAATGTATAGCCACAAGAAAAGAAGGAAACTGGTGGGGCACCTGGGTGGCTCAGTGGGTTAAAGCCTCTGCCTTCTGCTTGGGTCATGATCTCAGGGTGCTGGAATCAAGCACCGCATAGAGCTCTCTGCTCAGCGGGAAGTCTGTCTCCCTTCCTCTATCTCTGCCTGTCTAAAGAGGACTCTTTCTTGCAGGGCTGGTTTAATGGTCATGAATGCCTTTAACTTTGTCTGGGAAACTATCTCTCCTTCTAGTTTGGATGACAGCCTTGCAGGTTAGAATATTCTTGGATGCAATTTTTTTTTTTTCTTTTCAGCACTTTGTGTATATCATGCCACTCTTTTCTGGCTTGCAAAGTTTTTATTAAAAAATCTCCTGCTAGCCTTTTGGGTTTCCTCTTGTAAGTTACTTTCTTCTTTTGTCTTTTGGGCTTTTAGAATTTTTGTTTGTCATGTATTTTACCAGTTTAGTTACAGTATGTCTTGATGTGGGTTTGCTGTTGTTGATTTTGATGGGAGTTTTTTGTGCTTCCTGAATCAGGATATTTTCTTTCCCCAGATTAGAGAAGTTTTCAGCTATCACTTCTTCAAATAAATTTTTTGTTCTCTGTTTTCTATCTTCTTCTTCTGGGTCTCCTATAATATGAATGTTATTACATTTGATGGGGTTCTGACTTCCCTATCTATTTTCATTTTGCACAATTCTTTTTTTTTTTTTTTTCCTCTCTTCTGTTCAACTTGAGTTCTGTGCTTTCATTTGGGATAAATTTCTCTGTCTCTTCATTTGTCTGTGTCTGTTTTTGTGTGTTAGGAAAGCCAGATATGTCTTCTGCTCTTGAAAGTAGTGACTTTATGAAGAAGAGGTCCTGGAGTACATTGCAGTTTGGTGTCCCCTGCTCACCAGAACCTGACATTTCAGAAGAGTATCGTATGTGTGTTGTAGCTTCCACCCTGCTGTTGTATCTGAGTCACTTTTCTTTTCAGTGAAGTCACTTGCACTTTCTGCCTCTTGTGGGTTGTGCTTGCTCTCTGTGATGTTAATGGGACCCAGGCAGTCAAGTTTTGGAGTGGCATGCCTGCCAGGGAACTTGGAAGCAGGATGGCATTCTTAGCAAAATTTGTAATGGGCCACTAGTCTTATAACAGATTCTCCAAAGTGGTGTGGCTGGGGACTGTGTGTAGGCACAGGCAGGGGCATGAGGTTGGGTGTGGTACCTAGTGGGTAATAGCAGAGTGGGGCTGGGTCCAGTGTGTGACAATGGCTGAGGCAGGTGACTGGTCACTCTGTGGAGGCTGGTGCTGTGCCTATTGGCAGCTGTGTACCTGGTGCTGTGTCGGGTGCACTTATAGCCTTAATAAAACTTGCTGAGGCTAGCAGGCTTGGAGCAGGAAGGAGAACTCATGGGCATGGTGTACTGCTAGCAGGTTAGGTAGCAAGTGTCTCTGCAGTGCCAACTACCACATATGGCTCCTGTTGATGCTGGGGTGCTGAGGAGGAAAATGGCTCTTGTCAGGTCCCTCATTTTCAGAGACATCCTCCAACATGCTCTGAAATCAGTATGAACATATCTGTCTCCTCTTTGCCTCTAGCTTGTGTAAACTGCAGTTTTTATATTGCCTCTCTGTGCAGTCTGCTGTCTCTTTAAAGACAGAGACCTGGCTATCACCCACCTGGCTTACATAGTACTGAGTCAGCTGACTTTTAAAGCTCTAGGCTCCGAGTACAACTGGTTTTAAAAGCTCATAGAATTCAGCTCCTCTGATATTTAAAGCCAAATGCTATAGGGATTAGTTTCCCTATGTGAGGGTATGAGGGTCTGTTTGTCCCTATTGTGAAGGTCTGTTTCTCTGTCCTTTCGAAGCATGTAGCCCTATCCCTCCTATGGATAGCCTCTCCCTGCATTTCAGATTGTCCTAACATTTTATTTTATTTTATTTTAAAATTTTATTTTATTTATTTATTTGACAGAGATCACAAGTAGGCAGAGAAGCAGGCAGAAAGAGAGGAGGAAGTAGGCTCCCCACTGAGCAGAAAGCACGATGCGGGGGCTCGACCCCAGGACCCTGGGATCATGAGCCAAGCCAAAAGCAGAGGCTTTAACCCACTGAGCCACCCAGGCTCCTCATCCTAACATTTTAGATGTAGTTTTTTCTTTATATTTAGTTGTGGAGTTTGTTCTGCTAGTCTTTGGATCACTCTCCAATTTATTGAATTGGATATGGATGACATCAAGCTGTAAATGTGGGTTGGGGTGAGGTCAGGGTTCTCCTACTCTGCCATCTTCCCAAGCTCCATCTCAGAAGCTACACATTTTGTTTCCATTCTTTAGTCAGTTATTCTTAACTTTTAAACCAACATCATTAATTATACCTTTTTCTAACATAGTATTTTTATCTTGCCTCTAAATGTGACATGGTCCTTTGCATGTATCAACCATCTATAGCATATTCCATGCATCTTATCTTTGTTTCTAGTTTTCTTTTGAAAAAAAGTTGTTCTTTTTTTTCAAGTTAATAGTTAGATTACCAAAACATTTTATCTTTCTCTCTGGTTACCTTTCATTTTTAAATTATCTATATTCTGAGTTCCTTTTTTACTTTTTCCTGAAATAATCTTTTAATATTTTTTAAGTGAGGGTCTGTACGTACTTAAGTCTTAATTTTTCTATGTCTGAATACATATTTTCCACCCTTTGAATTATAGTTTATCTGGGTATGAAATTTGAAGTTGAGAGTTACTAATTTTTCTCAAGTTGAAAATATAATTCCATTGTCTTCTTCAACAGTTGTTGCTGATGAGAAGTTCTGGTGTAATTCTAACTATAGTTTCTTTGTAGATTATCTGTCTTCTCTCTTGTAGCTATAAACATTTTCTTTTTATTCTTCATGTTCAGTTTTACTATGATGGTTCGGGGAATGGCTTTACCATATTTATCTTGATTGGTATTGAATGTACTTTCTACCTGAAGACTCACTGGAAGTCTTTATTCAAAACCGGACAATTTTAAATTTTGAGTAGTGGTTGCATTTCCTTGTCTGAGAACTCGTGTTGGGCATTTAGGGCTGCTCAGTCCATTCTCTGTGTATCTTAATTGCATATAATCTCTTTGTGGTGCATTCAGGGAACATTCCTTGCAATGCACTCCTTCTTTGAGTCAGGGCTTGACATATCTCATTTATTTAGTTTTTTAACTCAATGCTTTTATATTGTTCATTTATTTCTGTTTTTATTTAAAACTTTTCACTCTTTTAAAATGGAAGTTATTAATTTATCTCATTGGTCAACTCAAACATCTATTTTAAAGTTTGGGACATGTTTTCATGAACTTAATTTCCTATGGGGTATATTCATGTTTTGAATGTTGATTTTGTTGGCTGTCTGTCTCAGTATTAGATTTCTTCCTCTGTTTTGAAATTTTGCTTTGCAGGCTTATTTTGTGTGGGAGGCTTTTGTTTTTGTTTTTCTTCTTTCTGTTTCTTTTTGTGCTTACCCTTCCTAGGCCAATGGTTTTGTGGTTCCCTTTGCCAGGTTGCTCAGGACTCTATGCCCTAAACCTGGCCTTACAGGGTTCCAGTCCCACAGTGTTACTGGGGACAGTATCATGGCTTGCTTCCTGACTTGACTGCGGACTACATTTCTATCTTCTTTCTTCTTCTTGGGCTTGTTGTAACTTACTAAAAATGTTAGCCCCCCAGGGGATGGTTAGCTACACTTTTTAGTTTCTTTCTTTCTTTTTTTTTTTTTTAAGGATACTGGGAATAAGGGTGGGAGCTATTAAGTAATGCCATCCTAAATCCCCATTCTTGAGCGGGGCAATTTTATCCTTTTTACCCACCACTGGATCCAAACTTCAGACTATTACAGCCTCCTTCCAGAATAGGCATCCAACAACCTCCAACTTCAGCAGAGCACACTGACTTGTGTTTCTCTTCTGTTTTTGGACCATACAGAGATTTATCCTGTTTTTAGAACCTCATTAATGGTTTTAGTTTTTTATTTTTCTATATTATCTATTTCTGATCTGTGTTTGGATTGAGGGAGTTATGTCCCATTACTGGGTCTTAACTAGGGAATACCTGGATAGAATTATGTATAATTCTAGATAGAATTGTCAGACAACCAGAAGGCTTGCCATGTAAAATAGTTTGAGGGTCACAGCTAGAAGGTAGAGAGGCAGGTTATGTGGCTATAAATAGCTATATATATAACTATAGTCCAAGTGAATTGACTTGGGGGATAGCAGTGGAAACAAGAGAAGCTTGCTGATTCAGTTTACATCTAGCTGCTAGAAACCACAGGAGTTTTTCACCGAATGAGATGAAGCAACGTCTCCCTCCAGTCGTCTCTACATTGGTATTACAGATTCCCACCAGAGCTTTCTCCGGTTTTATCCCTCTCATTTTGCTCTTATTCCATTGTTCCTTTTTAATCCTTCACTTTTATTTTGAAATATCCCTTCCACATCTTTCCTTTTCACTGTTTTTCTCCCCAACAGCCCATTCCACAGTGCTCACAGTTGCCAGTAGAGTCCAGGGTGTGTGTTCAGGAGGAGGACCTTGGCAGGGGTCACACTGTGGAGGGATGGCTGCTGGATCTCTTCTCTGGGGTCGGGAGGGTTGTGAGATTCTTCTTAGCCTCCCAGCCCCTCCTCCCATACCACCTCCAAGCTTCTTCTACTATTAAGGCCAAGTGGGCTTCTGAAATGACTCTGAAGGCAGGGGTGGCTCACACAGAAGAGAAACTTCCTAGAAGCTCCTTCTCCCATTCTCACTCTTTGTAGACGCTCCTTATTCGAGAAGTCTGTAATGGACAATTTCTCACTCTTTCAGTGTGCTACACAATTTGCTATTCAGTGTCCTTCTAAGGAAGCTTATGCTCTATGAGCTCCATCTCCATTCAGGGGCTTCAAAGCAGCCACAGCTGCTGCATTTGGGGAGGAATAAAATGTAGAGGTAGGTGAATCCTGTGTAAAATTAAATTATGACAATTATTTGCATATGCATAAATTATGACAATAATTATGGCAAAACCATTTGCATATGTTTATAGATGCCAAGAAAGGATGTACTAGGTTTGGGAGAAATTTCAGCACAAAAAGTTGGCATTACCATGTCCCCTCTAATTTACCGCAACATGCCAAATATTTGCCAATTCTTTCAGATCCATCTCTTGTTTTGAACTGGCTCTCATGAGTTAAACTTGGGAGCATTTAGTGGAGTGATAGGAGATCTAATTCTTTTCCTCATGAAATCTGGGGAACTAATTTAATAGCAATAGTAATAGTAGTAATAGTAATAATAATAATTTAAATGCAAATAATTGGACCACTGAAGCATGGAACTCGAACTACCCCAAATTTGTGTCTATTGGCACCAACATGAAGAGTTTCTATAAGAAGCTCTTAAGGTGCTCTTTGCTCCTTCCTCAGCATTTTCATTCAGGTAAAATCAGATTGCCAGGTGAGGATGAAGTGTAAAGGGAATCGTAAAAGGCCAAAGTGAAGCGGTAGAGACAGAAGAACATGGAGGAAGGGAGTCCACAGACCAAAACATTTGCTTGTTTATTGAAAAGATATCCCTTAAATGCTTACTCTCTGCCAGCCCTGTGCAAAGCCTGAGGATGTGATGTGAGCACAGAAAGCCCTCTGCTTCTCTGGACAGCCCCCAAGACAGATCCATAAGTAGACACGTCTAAGACAGGGAATTAAAAACAGCACATACTCTCTGAGGGGGAGGGAGCTTTGTGAGCTGGTTGAGGCACTGTTTCCCAGGTCAGCCGGTTGGGAGCGCAGCCTGTCCCTTACAGGTGTCTTCCTCCCAAGTGATGCTTAGCGGGGAATTCAGGGAGGAGGCGCATTTTGGTTCTGAGCCAAAAGTGGAGAGCAGGGTTTCCCGAAATGATGTTTCAGCCCTGATAAAGCTTTCCCACTGATGACCAAAATCAGCTTCTCTTGGAGGCATTGCTTTTCTGTTTTCCTCTGTTACAGGTAGGAAGCGAATAAGAAAGGGGAGAGAGAACAGGGATAGTCATGGCACTGGGCCCTAGTGGAATTGTTTCCAACATCAGGAGCTAAAGAATTTTCTGAGTTCTAGCCAGTATCCAGAGCTTTCCTGACATTCAACAGAAGGCAGCCTTCTCCAGAAGCTAACACTGGCTGGGATGCAAGAACACTGACAGAGACATATGTAAGCCAGGGCAGCATTAGAGCAAAATAAGTGCTTAAAAATATCGAGTGACTGAGTCAGGGTAGTTGCAAGAAGTGCATTATAGAAAGTACTTTTACTGTATCTGTGTCTCCTTCCTCAGTATCACTCCTTGTAGTATGAGTATCTTTGAGACTTTGTGTTTTAAGTCTCATAATTTTGGTATAAGAATTTATTAGGCTGTGCAGGTCATTTGAAACTGTCAGGTCCCAGTTAATTTGGACACCCTGCTAAACATGATTACTGTCAGTGTGGGTTAGGCTTCCAGGGAGAAAATTAAATAATGGGAATGTCGTTTATCTGTAAATAATGTCAAGCCTATAATGAGAATGCATTTTATTAGGCGAGGAAAAAGCTCTCACCCTTGGATCAGCAAGAAGTGGTGCTAAACTGCAGTCTCCTGGGGCCCCTGGACAGAAAGGTTTTTTTTTTTTTTTTTTTGCCTGGGTGTCCCATGGACCAGGGTACCCACTTCCTGTGCAGTTAGGGCTGTCTGACTTTGGATGGGCTTATCATCTCCAGGCACTCACTGGTTTTCTCTTCAGCTGCACACCCTGCACAGTTCATTACTGAGGTGAGGAGAAAATACCAGCTTCCATGGAAATTATGGAAATGCTATCAGATAGACATTAAGGGTTAATGAGTGTGAACAGGTGTGTGATTAGATGTAGCTGAGAAAAACAAGGCTCGGCTGCTTGGCTGCTTGGTGCTTATTATAGTCTATCTTTAAAGCTGCTAAAAGAAAGCACGAAATTTTGTTGCTCAGGTGATTTTTCTAAAGTAGTTTTTTTTTCTTCACTACGCATTTTCTCTTCTTGCCCATGTAGCTAATAATCCCATTTCTTGGTAGCTCGTCCCTCAGGATTGGTTTCATCATTGGCAGCTCCACAGAGGGTTAACTTGCTCACACATGTCTCAGCATTGTCAATTCAGAGTCTCTGGTAACTGGCAGCACTAAAAACTGGCCCCACCAGCTTGAAGTAATTTACAATCTCGTGCTTCCCATCAGTGATTTATAAGGCAAAGCTTGCACAAATGGTAGAAACTTTTCATGAGTCTTGTTCCTTTCAACAAAAGACACTATATATTAGTCTCAGAACTTTATTGTACTCTCTTTTTGGCTGTTGTTGCTAACATTGAAATTCCTTCAGTTGGCCATGGGATGACATTGTACAATTTCTTCTTATCATGTGCATGATACCAAAACTAAAGAGTTGAAGACACCAGAAAACTGCCCCCTCCCATTAGGGGCCCATCCTCAAACAATGTCTGATGGGATATGGAGTGTGGAAAAACATTGCTTTTTTTGCTTTTTTATTTGGGTATATTGTTTAACCAATGGTGACAAAGTCTATGTCATGTATGAGGTGCTAAGCGTTGATAGGACATACAGGAAACTCATTCTTCCCTAAAGAACTTGTATTTGGAGAGGGGAGACCAGGCCCTATCATATAATGAATCCTAAATGTGTTTTATCCTCTTATTATTGTTGTAGAGATGTGGAGTCTGAACAAGATTTGGTTTCCCATTGATGGCATACCTGGAGCTTATTCCTGGCTCTGGCTCCATGAGCAGATTTAGAAGACACTCATTTGGCAGTTTCTTCTGCAGGAATTGTCAGCTCCTGAGTTATGGGTTTGAGCTTCTCAAATTCACATCAAAAAGGGGACTTTGATAAACTTGATACTGAATATTCATTTATGGTGAGAAACCCAAGTTCAAAGAAGCTTGGGATACCATTTATAATAACATCATACACAGATATTTCTGCAGTTGGGTTCTTCCTCAGAAAAGAAGCAAATAGTATGTCTTGCATTTTTCAGAAGGGAAAGTGTTCTCCTACAGTGTTCAGACCTCTCTCCTGGGCATACTGTGGTTGAAACCTATATTCAGTTGACTCATGCCAGGAGGGGAGACGTGAGGAGGGAATGTTAGATTCTGGAAAATGTCCCTGACCACAAGGATAGCTTTCCACAGCTGCAAATGGATGAAATCCTAATTACCCATATTAAAGAAGCAGGAGGGAGAGGTTCTGAAAGCTCACTCTGAACTGCCTTAACTGCCCATATTTCTCCCAACTTACTCTGTGAGGTAGAAGATCTTCTGAAATTAGACTGAAATTTTAAAATGTAAATTGTGGTTGAGGTGACACACTGATATTTACCTCACTAAATTAGAATCACACTACTGGTCAAGTACAAATGAGTGATAGCAGACTTGCTTTTTAACCTTTAATATAGGGAGTGGTGGAGGGAGGGAATTCAGGGTAACTCTGGTAATGCGAACACAGGGAGAAGAGAAGCCTCACATCTGAAATGATGATGACAATAGAAATGTCGATTGGTTTACTGTATACCAAGCACATGCTGAGAACTTAATTCTGGTTATTCCTAACAACACTGTGAAGTAGGGATTACTCACTTGCATTCTATAGAGGAGGAAACTGAGGCTTCAGAAGCCACACTAGGAAATTCCTAATTTTCCAGGAGGCTCTGTGGACCTTTGTGGCATAGATTTAATAGTTTATAATTTGTCTTTTTTTTTTTCTTCTCATTCATGTACTTTGATACAGAGGAAGTTTCACACTTAAAGTATTATTAACTGAGACTTTCCTTTACACTCAAACAACCAAGAATTCACAGCAAGAGTTGACAGCAGTGGTGCTACATGTCCCAAAGAATTGCTGATAATGATATGGAATGCAGACACCAGGGAGACAGACCCAGGCCAATGCTCCTGGGAGAATCCTGGAAGGGCAGAGATGTGAGTAGGGTCTTGGGGAGAGGAAACAGGACAAAGACATCCACATTTGGGGGATAGGGAGGAGAAATGTGTTGCATAGACATTAGAAATTAAAAAAAAAAAAAAAGAAAACTAAAGAAATTGGTGGGTTCCTTGATGGGAGTAAGGATGAAGGAAAGGAGGGGCGCCTGGTTGGCTCAGTGGGTTAAAGCCTCTGCCTTTGGCTCAGGTCATGATCTCAAGGTCCTGGGATCGAGCCCTTCATTGGGCTCTCTGCTCAGTGGGGAGCCTGCTTCCTCCTGCCTCTCTGCCTACTTGTGATCTCTGTCTGTCAAGTAAATAAATAAATAAAATCTTTTAAAAAAGGGATGAAGGAAAGGAGGACTCTACAGTGATGGACATTCTGGTGTTGGCTGATTAGAGAATGATGCTAGCACAGTCTCTTCTCCTGACTGGAGTCACAGTTAAGCTTTAAATCTGTCCTTTAATCTTTGCCACCCATCTCTCTCACACTCTTTGGTATTCTTCATCCATCATTTGCTCTACTTTTCTCCTCAGCATTATCGTACTATATGATATACTTATTTTTTTTTGTCCCCCAAAAGATTTTAAACTCCTAGGGTAGGGATATATTTGTCATCTTGTTTTTTTATTTTTTTTTCTGTATCCTTAGAACTCAGAACAAAAAAGGGCTAAGTGCACTCTGTCTCTCCATCGTATATATGTCTGTCATGTACATTTGTATACATAAATATATACACATCTATTTCCAGAGCATTTACTCATATATTATGTTTTTTTTTTAAATTTTTGAAGAAAGGAGGAAATGTCACATAAGTGGTAACTAGATAATTCATTGTATTCATCACTAATATTTCCAAATCAATATTTGGAAAAGAATGAGGGGAAATAAAAAGACCAGGAGAATAGAAAGATCTGACAAGTTTGTGTAAGTGTTGCATGTCTGAGGCTGCCTAGGACCAAGGGAGTCAGTTGATTTCATCAAGGTTTCTGGCTTAGATGCCTTGGGGCAAGAATCCTGAGGACCTTGGCAAGTGGAAGTTGAGGAGCTGGTACTGAATCTTGCAGCTGGTGCCTTGTTGCTAGATAAGGAGCAGGGTGTGGGCAGAACTAGTCATATCACCAGGGCTTGCTAGAAGGATAGAAAATAAATAGTCTAGGAACATGATTCTTCCAGTCCCTAGAAGAACATAAATTAAGATCTTCCATAAGGAGAAATTAGAAAGGTTTTATGTCTCTTTAAATCTCCCTGCATTGAATTAAAACAACAGAGAAAAGCTTTTAATACAAATAAGCCCTACATTTACATGTACTCTTGGTACACTTTGGTGATTTATTTTTTATCTCTTATTTTCTGGTAAATATATTTGGAATTACTTATTTCATTTTGAGTATTGCATGTGTTTTATCACATAAATATTGACATGAAGCATTTTTATTATTCAGCTTTAAGATTTCAAAATTTCCCATAATTTCTCCTTCCAATAAGATATATTTAGTGGCATTTTTGTTTCTAGACATATGGTCTTTTTTTTTTTAGCTAACATTTTTGTTAATGATTTCCACTTCTACTTTGTTGTGATAAACAGTCCATATAGGTTTTCTCTATGATTTATTGAAGATTACTATGTGGTCTCTTTGTTACTGGTCAATTTTTATAAATTTACATATGTTTAAAAAATCATATTTTTATGTTTAGTAGGTATAAGATTCTTCATATATTTAATATTTCAAACTTATAAATCATGCTGTTTAGATATTCTATGTATGCTAATTCTTGACAGTTTGATTTATTACTGAAAGGACTGTGCTAAATCTATGATAAGCTATAATGTCAGATGCATAGGTTTATGATCTATTTTTATTTTTATCTCTATTTCAATCTTTATGTATTTATTTACTTATTTTTAAGTTTTCATTTATATTCCAGCTAGTTAATGAGATGCATGGGTGGCTCAGTTGGTTAAGCATCTGACTCTTGATTTCAGTTTTGGTCATGATCTGAGTCTTGAGATCGAGTCCTCCATTGAGCTCTGTGCTGGGAATGGAGCCTACTTAAGGTTTTCTCTTTCTCCCTCTCCCTCTGCCCTCCCCAGGCTTGCATGCATACACACTGTCTCTCAAAAAAAAAAAAAAATCCAGTTAATTAACATACATTATAATACTAGTTTCAGGTGTATAATATAATGATTCAACACTTTCATACACCAGGTGCTCATCACAAGTGCCCTCCTTAATCCCTATCACCCATTTCACCCATCCCCCCACCCACCTCCCCTCGGGTGGCCATCAGTTTGTTCTCTATAGTTAAGAGTCTGTTGTTGCTTTGCCCCCCTCTCTCTCTTTTTTCCCTTTGCTCATTTGTTTCTTAAATTCCACGTATTAGTGAAATCATATTTGTCTTTCTCTGACTCACTTATTTTGCTTAGCATGATACTCTCAGCGTAATACTCATTGCAAATGGTAAGATTTCTTTTTTGTTTTTTTTTTTTACAGAGAGAGAGAACATAAGCGGGGGGGCGGGGGGGAAGCAGGCTCCCCACTGAGCAGAGAGCCTGATCCCAGGACCCTGAGATCATCACCTGAGCTAAAGGCAGTGGCCTAACCCACTGAGCCACCTAGGCGCCCCAAGATTTCATTCTTTTTTATGGTTGAGTAATATTCCATTGTTTATATATCCCATTTTTTCTTTATGCATTCATCAGTTGATGGACACTTGGTCTGTTTCCTTAATTTGGCTCTTGTAAGTAATGCTGCTATAAACATCAGGGTTCATGTATTAGTATTTTCATGAATTAGTATTTTTGTATTCTTTGGGTAAGTACCAAGTAGTGCAATTGCTGGATTGAAGGGTAGTTCTATTTTAAACTTGTTGAGGAACTTCGACAGTGTTTTCCAGAGTGGCTGCACTAATTTCAACTATTGTGTTCTTAAGTTTTAAATTGAGAGAATGGTTATCTTGTCTCTTTGATCTGAGCAACAAGTTCTTTTAATTGATGAGCTGAATTTTAGTGTAATAATGTTTGTATTTTTAATATTTCTGTACTAATTATAATAACAATTATGTAGTGATTACTGCATCCCAGACATGGTTCCAAGAACTTGACATATGGTAGCACACTTAATCCTCATACATTTAATCCTTCACCTTGGGAGGCAGATGAAATATCTTTTTACTAATGAGGAAACTGAGGCACAATTAGGCTAAGGAATGTGTTCAGGTTTATACAACAAGGAAATGGTACGGTCAGAAGTTAGGATACAAGCTCAGGGAATCTGGTTCTGGCTTCACATTTCTAACCTTTATGCTTTTATGCCTCTGGGATACAATTAGAGTTGCAGGATTAGGAGCTCTCTCTTATTTATGTTTTTTACTTATTGTCTATAATTACCTCATTTAATACTTTGCAGTCTTAGATCATTTTTTTTTCTAGTTTGATGGCTGTACATCACATCTACCTTTCTTTAGTACCATTTATGTTGGACTTAGGGTAAGAGCCAGCGGCCATGTTAATTTGTCAGGTAATCTGGGGGTAATCTGAGCTTGACCTTCTATACTATTTCTGCAACTTTTTTTTTTTTTAAGATTTTATTTATTTATTTGACAGACGGAGATCACAAGCAGGCAGAGAGGCAGGCAGAGAGAGAGGAGGAAGCAGGCTCCCCGCTGAGCAGAGAGCCTGATGCGGGGCTCGATCCTAGGACACTGAGATCATGACCTGAGCCGAAGGCAGCGGCTTAACCCACTGAGCCACCCAGGTGTCCCCATTTCTGCAACTTTTCAATATGAACTCACAACTTGAGTGTCATTGACTACTCTGTTTTCGACATGTCTTCTCTCCCCATTTCTTTTTTGTCTGTTTTTTGTCTCTGGAATTTCCTCTTATCTCTTTTTAAATATTCAGATCCTATCCAGTTTTCAAATGCTTGGCCCAAATTCCTTGTTCTTTTGTAGTCTTCTCTGACTTTATGTAACAGGGTTCTGAGATTCCTTCTAGCTAGCTTAAGCAGAGAGATTTATTGACATGTATTAAACAGTTTAAAGAATCCCCAGGGCAGGTATGAAATCCAGGTTTGGATGCCACACAGCATCTGGTAGCCACAGCAGTCAGGAGATATAAGAATGTAGTGAAAATCCCATCGCCATTGCCTCATACCACTTTGTACCCATGATACTTGGGAAAGGGCATGAGAACTTCAACCAGTGTTACCCCAGAAGCCCACACTTACACCACTGCATTAGCAAGAATAGCCCAGCTTTATGTGTGATTGCTTCTTCAATGGGACAGACTTCTCATGTTGGTGCAGCTGCAAAGGAGTCGGAGCGTGGCAGACCGTAACTTTGGCTTGGTATTCCAGGAGGCATTTGGAAAGAGTTGGGGAAGTTAATCCATATCTGCTATATTGGACTATTTTGATCCCATAGGATTTCTGCCTACTTTGAACTCCCAGAGATCTTATGCTCTACATCTATTAATGTGTTTTTACTTATGGTTTTTGGTTTCTGGTAAAGCTTATTTGTTGTATTCCTTTAACTAGACTGTTGAAAAAATATTTGAGGACTTTTTGACCTTTAGAATATCTTAAGATATCACATAAACAACAAATCTTTGTTGACTGAGTAATATAATTTCTAGAGAATGAATTTGTAAAGCTATGTTCTGTTTCAAGAATGTTTTTTGTGTGAAAACAGAAATTTATACATCTGAGCACACATATTCAGAATGTGATTATTTGCTTTCTGAGAGAATTCTTCACTTTAACAAAAAATTTAAAAAGGTTCAATACAGGTTTTATTTTTAAAAATGCACCCTTAGAGGACTTAAGATGTAAAACATGTGGCCATTATTTACAGAAAATCATATTACACATGACATAAATGATGCATCCAACATCATGTGCCATTAGAATATTCAATAATAAATTAGAACTGACGGAAGACCACATGTCTCTAACTCTGACAATAATTTATCTGACAAAATTGAAACAGCATTTTAGAATGGCCTGAAAACATAAAGCTATCTTAAATATAATTCCTTAAATTATTCATAGCATGTTCACATTTGATCTCTGAAACAGATTTCAGCATGGTTTATCTGGTATTTAGACAATGTGATGATTTCTACCCATTGTTTTGGCTTTTATCTAGATCAGTGGTTTGGTGGGCTGTATTTACCATACATGCAACACACAGAAAAGATATCTACTCAGCATTTGTCTCTTTCCCTCACTCCCATTGTCACTGCCATTTGTCCTACTTTAGGTTCTCTCTCTCTCTCTCTTTTTTTTTGATCTTTTGGTTTTTCTTTCTATGGTTTGGACAAATTTGATAGTCTCTTATGTTTCTTTGTTTCCATTCTCTTCCCCTTTATTATGTTCAGGAATTCTTTTGGCTACAAGTGACTGAAACACTTGGCCTAAATGGACTTTAACAAAGGAAAGTTCATTATGTCAAATAACTGGGAGTCCAAAGGTAGAACTGGCTCAAGATGTAGTATCATCAATAGTTAAGCAATGGCGTGAAGAACCCAAGGCTTGCTC
Source organism: Mustela nigripes (assembly GCF_022355385.1). Lineage (NCBI taxonomy): Eukaryota > Metazoa > Chordata > Mammalia > Carnivora > Mustelidae > Mustela > Mustela nigripes. Next base: position 142,676,299 of record NC_081562.1, read on the forward strand.
CATCCTTCTACTCTGCCCTCAGGATCGGCTTCATTATGGTGCTGTCTGAGGTGGCTCCTGGCAATGGAAAGTGCATATTCAATAAAGGAGAGAGAGAGAGAGAGAGACTGAGAAACAGACACAGATTGAGTGAGCTCCCTTAAACATGCAATATGCATCATTCTCTTCAGATTGATTGGCTCAGATTGAGTCTCTGGGCAATCCCTGGACCAAGGACAGTGGTCAAAGGAGTGCTATATGTTGACTGGCTTAGACTTACCCTTTGGAAGTGGGGATAAGGCAGCAGTCTCTGAAGGAATCAGATGGCATACGTGATTCCAAAAGAATTAAATAGACCAGCAAAGTACTGAGAAGGGTCTAAGGGCTAAGCCCTACTGAGAAGGGCTGAGGGGGCCAGTAAATAATAGTATTATTCCTGGGAGCTAATAATTTTGGGAGCCACCCCTGAGCCTGAGATGCAGGGGGAGGGAACAGTGTTTCTGAAACACAAGAAGAGTGTAGCTATGGAGAGTCCAGGAGACAGAAGCCTTGGTCAAGGAGGGAAGCCATCTGCTGGCTTCCTAAAGCTGATCCCAAACAGAAACCAAAGGGCAAGGAAGGCCATGTGATGCAGAGAATAGAGTGCGAAAGGAAAGAGACCGCTTCTGGAGGTACAAATGTAGACTAACCAGCACAGCGACAGAATATAATCTGATAGGAAAAAGAGGGGAAAATGGGAATTGGGTGTCAACCTTGGGTCCAATGCAGCCTGGAATATTGATTTCATTCTGTGCAGCAGCATTCATCAACATCCAGAAGAACACTGGACTTAGGCCTGGTAGGTAGACTTGTTCTACCTATAGTCGTTGCATGACCTTGAGCAAATCCTTTACTTTTCTGAGCCTATTTCCTCACTTATTGAATGGAGAAAAACACAAAACAAAACAAAATTTAGGGATATTTTGAGGCAATAACTACAAATTTCTCATACCTACTACCAGGTTCTTAATTGCCTCCACCATCCTGTCACCAGATTGACCCAATCTGATATCCCACCTCAGTCTTTTACTATCTTCACTCATAGGCTGATACCTTGACTATGGTCCATCACCACTAGCCCAGCTTCCCAGTCCGTGCCACCTCTGAGAGCTGCTCCTCCCCACACCTGACTTCCAGGGTACTCTTTGTATCCTTTCTCTGAACTCCAACTGTACTTAAGCTCACCCATTAGGGAATGAAATCAGAAAATCTGTTCAGAAACTGTATATTAAACAAAGGGCTTTCTATTTACCAGAGGTGAGATGTTACTTTACTCGACCATCAAATCTAGTTCCAACAGTTCCGGAACACAAAGCGAAATGAATCTCAAGCCAAGACATTTTTAAAAACTAGTAATTGTCATTGTAAAATGATTATGAAGATTGTTATTATCCTATATGTTAGTTTCAATTTGATATCTTATCTTCATAGTGGCCAAGACCTAGCTGATAAGGTTCTGGCTGGGTAATGCACTACCAACCCTCTCAAACCCCCAGTCTTCCTCCAGTGGATGTACAATCCTCTCCTCTTCTCCATTATTGTCCAATCATGCACTTGCCTTCTTTGATCTCGCTTGCTGTAGAGAAATACCTCTATTTAGGTACTGTCGGTCTGTATAAAATTTTTATAAAACTGGATAGTAGTGCAGAACTAGTCTCAGTCTTCTGCTTCAGTCTAAGACTTAAAACATGGAGCAGAAAAAAGACTCTAAAACTATCAAATATTTGAATTGACTAAAGCTCTCTCCTCTGACCCCTCTGTCTTCCAACTAAATACATAGCAAACAGACCAAGTGAGCCTTGTCAGGCAGCTTTAATATCTGTTACCCCGGCAGTACGGAATCTAAGGAGAGCTGCATAATGCATTTACATAATTGCACAAATTAGAGATACCTCGGAATGAAAGGTTTCCTGGTGATTCTTCTCTGCCCTTTCATTTGCTGCTTACAAAATTACCAGCGCTTCTGCAGCGCCACAGCGTCTCCTCTCCCTGGGCCGTGTTCAGTGAACAATTGCCCTGCTCCCGTCTGGAAATGGCTATCTGGAGACACCTGAGGAGGCAGCCTCTCCTGGCAAAACTTGAGCTCCAGGGGCTGGGGAGGCTTCCCTGTGGCCCCCATGGCACTCCCCCAGTCCAGGTGGCTCCAGAAACCAGGTGAGCAGTGAACACTCACTGCCTGTCCTCCCTCTGCGTGCCTCCCCCACCTCAGCCCTCAACTCCAGAGTCTGCAAAGTGAGAGCCTGAGATTAGTTGGAATCCCGATGACCTATGTTTATGAGATAGTTTATCTTTCCTACCTTTGATTATAAATTGCCCTTTAAAAAGTTCTGAAACATTAACCGTACTTGATTTGCTGGAAGTGCCTTCTGTACACTGAAAGTTGTTTATTTTTGCAAGTTTTCAAGCAGTAATTGAAAAACTAGATTCTGTTTAGTTGAAGCAGGAGTTTGTTTCTTCTTTGGGGGTGCTTCATGAGGAGAAGGGGCAGCCCTCTCTGTGCTGCTCTGCCACGACTGGGAAACCTTGGTGTCCTAACTTGTTTTCCCATTGGACAAATTGCAAAATGCAGTATCTACCCCAGCTGTCCCATGTGACTGCTGTTAGAATCAAGTAAAATAACTTTGTGTGAGTCATGAAGGAAATTTATATTAACACTAAAACAGTGCAGTAAAACTGAGCATGCATTTTGGAGTCAGGGACCCTGGGTTGAAGTGCTGACTCTGCCACCTGCTATGTGAGCAAATGCAGGTCAGTTCATCAGTCTGATCTAATTTTCATTTTAATTTGTAAAATGGAGGTGACAGTAATAGTTGCCATGCCTGCCCCATATAGATGCTGTCAGGATCAAATGGGGCAGCATAAGTGCAAGTTCTTTGTAAAACTGTAAACGTAGTAAATGACATCTAAATTCTTGCTAGGTGTCGGTAATTTTGTGGTGTGCATAACGTGCGCTTTAATCCTCACAAAACCCTTTGAGGGAAATCGTGCTGTTTTCCCATTTTCTGCTTCAGGAAACTTGGGTTCAGAGACAAAGAACCACAGATTAACCAGTGTTTCAGTAAATGACAATGATTAGAGAAAGCACTGAGGGTGTTATTTTCTTAGAAATGAGGGTTCTTATAACCTGATAACATTCCCTTACTGAGGCAACTTTTATATTCCTCAATTATGGCTGTCCTTAACAAGATGTTAAGTAATAACTCAAGAGACCACAAGAAGAAGGGAGAAGGTTTCAGGGAGCTTCTTTCTGTAAGTTTTCAGTAAATACCCCCTCATTAATTAGCTCTATTGCTTGAATAAAATTATTGAGTCTTCATTGCCAGATATGTGGATTACATTCTGAGTATAAGTAAGATCCTTGGGAAATTAATTTATCACATACTGGACTCTATGTTGCCCATGGAGAAGGAAAAGCCAAGACAAGCTTTGCTTGGAAAAGGAGAAGGAAAGCAAAGACAAACAGAGGTATATTATGTCAGGAGCTCTCATAAAAGCTTAAGTTGAACATGGATACTTGGACTTATTTATGTATTTATTCATTTTGGCTTTAGAGAATCTGCTTTCTTGTTATTAGATGATACCATTAGAAGAGAAGCTTGTCAGCTCTCTCGGTTCTCATTGCACTCTCTTTTTCTATCTCACAGTTTTTGTGTGGAAGTAGGGGATGACATTCTGTGTAGAACAGACCCAGTGATTCTGGATAAAAAATAGTTGAGACCAAAAAGTGGGGGAAGGAATTGGACATAAGAATGAAGTGATTTAAGAATAGAGGAAAGGGTTTCCTTCAGTAGAAGCAATTTGTGCTTTGGGGACAAAAACAACCCCCAGCCATTTACTGAGCACCATCATCTCCCTCTGTATTGGGGATATTAGAAGGTTTGGGCTGGACTTCACTGTCTAATGGGAAAATGGTCTGGATGGTGAGGAAGGATTGGGGGTGGGTGGGATATAAATTGTTCACTGGAGCCAGATGAAGAGACACTACTTTTGAGAGCAGAAATGTCTTCCACTTAGAAGAGTTGTCAGGTCAAACAGTTTCAGAGGCTGGAAGATGGCAGTAACCAGGGAGGAACTCCATAAAATACCTCCCACTGAGGACAGACTGCATTGTGCGTTGATTCTACAGGCATACTCTAACTTGAAGGTAGTTTATACCCTGACTCACAGTCACATCCTTAATTAAGAAAGTCTGATCAGATTAGAATGTGGCTGTTATGGTGCTTTCTTTGAAGAAACTGGACTCAGGGCAGAGTTGGGTTGGTGATCACAGACCATTGCTGTAAGACACTGTTGCAAAGATACTACTGAGAGCAGGCAACTCTATTCCCTCAAGTCTTGGGTCAAGCCCAAGTTGATCTTCCTTCAGAGTATAATACTTTTGACCTACAAGGAGTTTCTTGACTTCACAAATAAAAGCTCTTTTCTTTGCTTTTGATCTGAGTAGACCTGCTTTGGGTAGAAAAACGAAGAAAGGCCCAGCTGAACTCCTTCAAAGATCCACTTGTCCCTTCTGCAGCTGCCTCTTTGCTTCCTTATACCCTCTAGAATTTGGTAGCTGTGTTCAGCACAGGAAGTCTACTATTGGCTTGAATGACAGACAGATAGTGTCCATGTGGGTCTGGATGTTAATTCGTGACTTTATCTCTAGGGGGAAAAAAAAAAAAGGCTTTCTCAATTTAGCGAGTCACTGCAGATTTTTCTCATAAACAAAGTGAAAGCAGCAGCATTATCCGATTCAGCTGCGTTTTACAGATACTTCCAGCTAGTAGCTTTCATTTCCTCACCTGACCTAGCTTTCAGACTGGATTGGGTGTGGCCATGATGTTTTCTGAAGCTATGATCAGCTGGTCCCTATGATCCTATGATCAGATGCCCACTAGGATCCAATGAAGAGATTCTGTGATGGTCCCATGAGTAGAAGTCTTAGGGTCCCTCAAGAGCCCCTGGGCTCCACCTCTTTTTAACCTATTACCCTGTACTTTCAGAACCCATCCAGCATTCCTACTCAGCAGGCACCAGAACTAGGGGAAATCTTAGTACCTCTTTTATAGGAAGAATGTGCTCTTCTTTTCTGTCCCTCCCTCTCCCCGACCCTTTCCATTTGTTAGATGCAATGTTATATTCAAAAGGTCTCAGAGAAGAGTACATTTATTTTGCTAATATATGTTTTAAAACACAGAGATCTAGTTATATATTTCCATTAGTATTTTCCTTCTCAACACAAATGGACTATCTGTAATAGATTCACTTGTTCATTTGTTGAGCATATACTTTGTTCCAATTCTAGTGTTTTCAAAAGAATAAACACAGTGATAACGACTATTTATTGAGTATTTTCTATTAGCAGGCCCTATAATGTCAGTAGACCAAATGTATTCACTAAATGTTCCTGATGGCTTAATTATTACTGTCTGTTTTGCACATGGAAATTGAAGTTGAAAGAATATAAATAACTAATCCCAGGTCACAGAGTTGGTGCTTTGCACACAGTAGTTTGATGATAGACCCCAACTTTGCTATATGCTATCCTGTTTCTAGGCCAGTGGTTCTGAAACTTCAGTTGCATCAAAATTTCCTGAAGGGCTTTTAACAACACAGATTTCCAGATTTCCCTCCTAAAATCTCTGATGCATAGGTCTGAGCATTTGCATTTCTAATGAGTTTCCAGATCATCTTAATGGGGACCCTACTATGAGAACCACTGCTTTAGGCTATACTACCTTTTTGTACCTTCCCTCTGTGGTAGAGTTGCTTTAGGAAAGGTGAAACGTATGCTTGCAATTAATTTGCAGCTCAGATTTACAATACCCATAAAAGGAAGAGCCAGCTTTCTCAGCTGCCACATCTCTACCTGTGAAATTGTCTTGGATTCTACTATGCCCTCAGTGCTTCCTAAGAAATTATTCTGTGTGAAGCAGATATTTGTTATGTCCCAGTGTGCTGGTGGTGGAAGAATCACAAACAGCATATGCATCTAAATAATTCCCCCATTCATGTCTGCTCAGTATACTGGACTCAGAGTCTAGCTGTTCTGGAACGTCATTCTGAATCTTGAAAGCAGATAGTAAAAACAGCAGCTGTACAGAGACTGTTTATTTATTTAATCCCTCATGTAAACACAGTGATGATGACGGATCATCACTTGGCCTGTCAGCATGACCGTGCTCCAGCAGGGGCCTTGTCCTCATGTGAGCCCACTGGCCTTTTCCTGTGTCTGCAAACAGTGGCAAAGAGGAAACAGAAGGGAAGTACAAGTGAGGAAATGGTGTTGAGTTGCAAAACATGGATAAAACAATTGGCATTGCAATTCCCAGGACAAACAGGACCCCGCTGGATTGTGGAGGTATAAACTCTAGAGGGGGCGGTTCTGTTCTCTGGCACTGATGGTTTGTACTTTTTGCAGCCTTGGATTCATCCTGCCTCTAAGGAAGCTATTTACAGTTTGCACAGTGGGACAGTTTTATGAGCCAACCCTCTCATTTTTATGAGGGTCCCCGGGGTAAGGCAGTTATACAATCTTACACCCGCACACCAACTTCAGTGAAGTACAAACAATATAAAGTAGGCCATCCAGGACCATAAAGCAGGCAATGCCAAGCAGTCGTGATTTAAGTTCAGTTCAGCAGTGACCTGGCTTATTACGATAAGATAGAGGAATGAATAGAGCCTACGCAGGAAGAAAGAGCAAGTGAGTGGGAGATAAATAATTCATTGGGCTCCTTCCAGAACCTGCAAGTTGAAGGGACAGGAATCTTGTTATCAAAAGAGGACCAAAATTCAATTCTTAGGATGATCTCTCCAATTACTTTTCAGATTTGTTGGTTGAAGAAAATGACACCATCTTCTACCAAATATTTGGTGAGCACTCCATCATCAACACAAGAAGGCTTTCAGATCTTAATATGGCTTTCTGTGAAAAACCAACTTTTCCCCAGTGAAACTGTTGAGAACGAGGTCTCTGGATGTGCTTGTATTTACAAATGAGTTTGCTAAGCTTTGACTTCATAAGAAGACAGGGTTAATTATGAACTAGACTATGGATCTTAAATTTATCAGCAGGCTAAGTAGCTGGTGACTGCCCCAATCAGAGTCAGCTTCGAGGAAATGAAACGGGACTTATTTACATTTAGAGTGATGCCCAGCTTCTTAATCACCTCAAAGCATTTAAAAATTAACTTTACTACCAGCAGCTCAAGAGGCGTAATGAACCCTGGGAGGGCATTTGCTACTCTTTCTACCTCCTCATCTTGAGCTGCCTATTCATTATTTTAGCCTGTGTTCTTTGCCTATCTTTTTGCTCTACCCTGGAATGGTCCCCCACCCCCCTGTTTCAGTTTGCTAACTAGTCTGTGGTTTATTGGGTGAGGCTTCTGATAAGGCAATTTTCTGCAGCCTCACTGGAATTGCTAATGATTAGCAGGGTAGCTGAGTGTATGTGCACGGTAAAAGACAGGAATCATTTTGGTAAACGTTGTTTGATACGAAAATGTTTCAGTTAGGAGCACCTGGGTGGCTCTGTCAGTTAAGCGTCTGCTTTCAGTTCAGATATGATCCCAGGGTCCCGGAATCTAGCCCACATCTAGCCCGCACATCGGGCTCCCTGCTCAGTGGGGAGTCTGCTTCTCTCTCTGCCACTCCCTCTGCTCATGATCTCTCTCTCAAATAAATAAATTAAAAAAAAATCTTTTTAGTATATGTGCTGCTGAAGCAAGCACACACAAAAAATCTTTTTAAAAAATGAAATGTTTCAGTTAAATTGGTCAGATATCAAAGGGTTGTTACAGGTGACACATACTGGATAAGAGGAGGTTACCCGAGACTCCAAACTGTTACTTTTCACATGGTTGTGTGGTCACTTTTAAATAAACATTAGTAATGATTAGATACATTTTGGATTAGAAGTTGCTAGGCAGCTAATAAAAATGACCAGAGCGCTTTGGGATGATAGATGCACATATAAATGGCAATTTCCATCACATTAGTTTTACACAATCTACAGTTTAACTTAAAATTCTTATAGTTTCATCTAGCAGTTTCTATTTCATAGTTTTGAACTCCACAGAGAACAATATGATTTGCTGGAGAAGTGTGAGTGATAGCAATATCCTCCTTGCCCTACTCAAAGAGTTGCAAAGATTCATCAAGTTTTTGCCAGCTGAAAGGAGCTGTGCAAACATAAGCTATTTGAACATTCCATTATTTAATATTTTAATAGTATGTTGACCCATTATTTAATTAAAAAAATGGAAATTATATAAAATACTGTCCTTTTAAAATCATTACATTTTTCTTTTTATGCGATAATCTGCAAGGTAAAATTTTGTTTTAAAGAAAATTACTGTTTTTTTAGAGGGATTAATGAAAAAAAAAAGGACCTAGTTGAGGTATTATCAAGAGTGCCTTTTTAGTTATAGAGAAAAGAGTGAAATATTTGCATCGAAAGGATTAAGTGCTTGATATTTAGGAATCTTTCATGATATGAACTTGGGTAGAAGTAAGGCCCTTCTTTCTTGCTAATTACAGCTGCCAAGGGGCCAAGGGGTACGTTCTTGAAGTTTCAGCTTTGACGCAGAAGCAGCTTTACCTACTCTGGGAAAGGAGGGAAATCTGGGTTCTGAGAGGCCATTCTTTCAAAATGAGCAGAAGCCAGTGACTATGGCCCTGTGTCTTTATTACAAGCAGAACTCCCCGTGCTTAGTGTTCATCTGTGCCGAGTCTGCTGGAGGAAGATTGGCGGCTACACCTCTTGGGCTTTCCCATAACAAGATGTTCATCTCTTGAGGCTATCCTGGCGAGCCAAGCTGTACATAAATCCTTTCTAATTAAATATGCTACTCTCTAGGGGCAGATGCCTTCATTATAGGGACTTATTTCAGGGGAATATAGATATGTGCATATCTATATTTTAGTGATAGACACCAGTGTCTGTTTGCAAGCAAGCGAATATACCATCCCCCTCATCTTACATCTTGCTATCTAGAGACTCAGACGAAACAAATCCCTTGGGATTGAACATACTTTCAAATATGTGAAGCCAAACCCCTCTCAGACACATGCATCTTTCCATTATAAGTACAATGAGAAGCTTTCTATAACTCCAAATTTAATGGTACTATTTCTAATTGAAGCACCTGGCCCAATTAGGAATTAATGAGTGCTTTCTGATGATAAAGATAATGAGCATTTTCAGCCACAATGAAGAAGCATTACTTTTTTTTTTTTTTTAAATATAGTCCAAAGGAGAAAAACAAACCTACAAGTAGTGGTCAAAATATTGTCCTTTTCTTGCTTGTTTTTAAAGATCAAAATTACCATCAAATCTTATACAAAAAGTTATACCCAAACTCCAAACTGACTCATTAACTATTTTGCTTCAGAAATAGGGGAGGTAAGAGAAGCCCATTACATACTGGGGAAGAGATTTGCTTCTCCCCACCCCTGTTCTCCAGAGCCACATTTAAGCATGGGAGGGGGTCATGAACAATAAATGGCCGGAATATTCAGGTCAGCTTTGTTTACTTTTCACTTTCACTAGGTGATGATTGAGGAAGAGGAAGTACCGAGTAACCAGACTTTTGGAAAGTAAAGTCACCTTCTAATTCAAGGATTTAGTTATTGTAGAAAACTAGGTACTTGAAAAGAGAATGAAATAAACCAAGGGGTGCACATTAAAAAATGTCTACATGTAATCATATTTGTAAGACTTTTGAGTTTTTTGATATGGAGAAGTTTACTTCTTAACTTTGTGTCTGTTAATTTTTATGTTTTCAAAGTAAACGTGAATTATATATGAATTATATATATATATATATATATATATATATATATATATAAAGAGACTCAGGTGAAGAAAAAGTTATTATTTGGTGTAGATCTGTTGATGTTGATGTAGATCTGTTGGTATAGATCTGTAAAAAGTTATTATTGGTGTAGATCTGGTGGTAAAGTATTTTTCTAGTATAGTATTTTTCTAGCATGCCTAGTATAGTGTTTCTTTAAAAATTATAGCTGAAGGGCACCTGGGTGACTCAGTGGGTTGAGCCTCTGCCTTCGGCTTGGGTCATGATCTCAGGGTTCTGGGATCGAGTACCGCATCAGGCTCTCTGCAAGGCAGGGAGCCTGCTTCCTCCTCCTCTCTCTCTCTCTGCCTGCCTCTCTGCCTACTTGTGATCTCTCTCTCTCTCTATCAAATAAATAAATAAAATCTTTAAAAAATTATAACTGGTTTATTGGCCTTGCATTGATGATCTTCTGCTCTTATGTATTCAGATGGTGTGCAATTTCTCTAAAATTTTCCCTGGAGATAGTCTCCATGGTCAAATTAGGCTTTACTCAGGGTTCTCATGTTGGGATTTACTTGGACTCATTAACAGCTTTCCTTTTGATCCATAGAAAAATATTTCTAGGTCCTTTCTGTATACAGAAAGTCTATTTCAAATTGGGACAATAGTTTTTTAGGTCTACATGCATTTTTACTTTACGTTTTTTTAAATTTGACTTTAACTTTAGGGATAATATCCTTTGTCTTCACCTAAAATAGTATCTTTCAATAATTTCTATTTCTCAGTGACAAAGTAAGTCAAAATGGATATAATTCTTATGAAATGAATTATTTGGTAAATTAAGGGGATGAAGATTTTGATCAGTGCTCTATGGGATCATGGATTCTTTTAATTTATTGATGTTGTATGAAAAATAACAAACCCTACCCTAATGTTATAATGGGATATCTATGCTCTTCTAGATGATATGTGGTTCATCAAAATCTATCTTCAGAATCTGTGCTTCGAATTTTTGGAGGGCACTCTCTGTGCCTTTGCTGAAGGCACATTATTTTGACTGAGGTGTAATTGACATAGAACATTGCATTCGTTTTAGGTGCATAAATAAATAATTAAATAAATAAATATATTTATGGTGTATATATATATACCATATATATGGTAGTCATATATATATGACTACTAAATAAATAAATAAATAAATAAATGTATTTATGGTATATACTATTATACTATATATATATGGTTATCATATATTTAACTACCATAATAAATCCAGTTAATATTTATCACCACACATAATTATAATTTTTTCCTTATGATAAGAATTTTTAATATCTAATTTCTTAGCTACTTTCAAATGAACTGTACAGTATTGTTGAACATTACATCCCCAAGACTTACTTATCTTATAAATGGACCTTTTGACCACCTATACCCATTTCACTCACCCCCTCCCCCTACCTCTTGCAATCAGCCAATGTGTTCTCTGTACCTATGAGTTCATTTTATTATTAGATTCTGTATATAAGTGAGGTCACAGTATTTGTCTTTGTCTGTCTGACTTATTTCACTTAGTATAATGCACTCAAGGTCCATCCATGTTGTATGTATATACACACACACATACATACCATATTTTCTTTATCCATTCATTCATCAATGAACACTTAGGTTGCTTTCAGGTCTTGTCTATTGCAAATAATGCTGAAATGAATGCTGAGGTATAGATACTTTTTGAGTTAGTGTTTTTGTTTTCTTGGATAAGTACCCAGAAATAGAATTGCTGGATCATATGGCAGTTCTAATTTTAGTGTTTGGAGGAATATCCATATTGTTTTCCATATTGAATGTACCAATTTACATGTCTACCAACAGTGCACAGGAGTTCCCATTTCTCCGTATTCTCACCAATACTTGCTATTTCTTGTCTTTTTGGTAATAGCCATCTAACAGGTGCGAAGTACATCTTATTGTGGTTTTGATTTACATTTCCCTGATGATTAATGGTGCTGAGTACTTTTCATGTGTTTATTCTAATCTTCTGCCCATTTTTTAATTGGATTTTTTTCCTCTAGTAAGTTGCATGAGTTCTTTATGTATTTTGGATATTAACCCTAATCAGATACATAATTTGCAGATATTTTCTCCCATTTGAAAGGTTGTCTTCTCCATTTGCTGATGGTTCTCTTTGCTGTGCAGAAAATTTTAGTTTGATACAGTCCCACTTGTTTACTTTTGTTTTTGTTGCCTTTGCTTTTGGTGGCAAATCAAAAAAATCATCACTAAGGTAGATGTCAAGGAGCTTACCCACTACATTTTCTTCCAGGATTTTTATGGTTTCAGGTCTTATGATCAAATCCTTAATCTATTTTGAGTTGATTTTTGTGTACGGTGTAAGAGAGTGGTCCACTTTTATTCTTTTGCATGTGGATGTCCAGTTATCCCAGTACCATTCATTGATGAGACTAAAATTTCCTCATTGTGTATTCTTAGCTCCTTTGTTATAAATTAATTGACCATATATGTGTGGTTTTATTTCTGGTCTCTGTATTCTGTTCCATTAACCAATGTTTTCATTGCTCTGGCAATACCAGACTCTTTGATTACTATAGCTTTATGATACACTTTGAAATCAGGAAGCATGATGCTTTGAGCTTTCTTCTTTTTCTTAATTGATTTGGCTATTTGAGGTATTATGTGGTTTCACAGAAGTATTAGGATTGTTTGTTCTATTTCTGTGGAAACTGTTATTAGAATTTTGATAGAGATTGTTATGAATCTATAGATTCTGTAAATTGCTTTCATTAGTTTGGACTTTATAACTATATTAACTCTTTCAAATCTTGAGCATGGAATACCATCCCATTTACTTGTGTCTTTTTAAATTTCTTTCCCTTTTTAAATAAAAATGTCTTATAGTTTTCAGTGTACAGGTCTTTCTCCTGCTTGGTTAAATTTATTCATAGATACTTTATTCTTTTTGATGCGACTGTCAATGGGGTTATTTTCTTAGTTTTTATTTCTGGTATTATTAATGTATAGAATGGTAATAGTGCCCTTATAAAAAAGTCCCTATTGGGTTCTCTAGCCACATTCTGCCATGAGAGGGTACCATGAGAAGTCTGCAGCCCACAAGAGAGCCCTCACCCAACCACACTGGCACCCTGTTCTCAGGCTTTCAGCCTCCAAAACTGGAGAAATTGATTTCTGTTTTTTGTAAGGTACTCAGTCTGCAATATTTTGTTATAGTAGTGCAAATGGGCTAAGATGGATATCTTTGTGGTAAGTGTATAAATATCATTAGGAATATTTTTTTCTTTCAGGAGTGATATATCCCATGGTGAAGCTTCAGTTGGTGCAATGGGAATATTATATATATATATATATATATATAAACAGAATTTGGGGCGCCTGAGTGGCTCATTTGGTTGAATGCCCAACTCTTGATTTCAGTGCAGATTATGATCTCAGGGTATGAGATAGAGCCCCATGTGGGGCTATGTGCTCAGTGGGGAGTCTGCTTAAGATTCTTTCTTCTTGGGGCAACTGGGTGGCTCAATGGGTTAAAGCCTCTGCCTTTGGCTTGGGTCATGGTCCCAGAGTCCTGGGATCAAGCCCCGCATCGGGCTCTCTGCTCAGCGGGGAGCCTGCTTCCGCTCCTCTCTCTCTGCCTGCCCCTGCCTACTTGTGATCTCAGTCTGTCAAATAAATGAATAAAATCTTTAAAAAAAAAAAAAGATTCTTTCTTCTTCTCCCGCTGCTCCTTTCCCACCTCTAAAATTAAAAAAAAAAAGTCTTAAAAAATAAAGGAACAAAATTCCAGCAATTGAATTCTAAGCCTGTCCTGCCAGTTAATCTGGTTGAAGGTTATTTTAGAGGACCTAGTTGAGGAAGGACACTATGTAAAGGAAAATATGGCATTTATCATTGAGAATTTTAGAGTCTAATGAAGAAATGATGCAGACAGACTTAAAATGATTTAAGAAATGACCAAATAACATGTCAATAAATAAAAAGATATGTAATGAGAATCTAAAATTGTCTGTAAAAGAGACTGACTCCACCCATTCTGGTGGAGAAGGTCCCTGTTCCACAACCACTGTACCTCTAAAAGGTAGTTGAGTATGATGTAAGAGCCAGGCAGTGTGGGTTCTAATCTTGTCCCCACAAGGTGGGGGGTGAGCTGAATGCTAACTAGATGCTAACTGGATGATTTTGGGGGAAATTTCTTAGACTTGCTAAGCCTCAATTTTTTTTTTTAAACTCTAAAATGAACCTAAAAATAATAGTCTCTCTTTCATAAGTTCTTATAAACATTTAAAAACTGGAAGGCTCCACTGGGTAGGGCACACATACTTGCCCCTTCTCCAAGGCTAACTGGAGAGTGCAGGTTCTGGGCACGAGCTGATTAGAGGTTCTGAGGAAAATCAAGCTTAAATGTCTAGGAGTTGGCACCCACTCCTGCTCTAAAGAAGGTGCTACTGGGTTGGCTGGTTATAGGATTGCTCTTAGGAAGCAACTGCTCCTCCTTATAGGGACTCCACATATAGTATATCTAGCCTGAACCTGGAGGAGTGCACAGAGCAGAGGTTATCGAGGCTTCTGACAGGGTCTGAGACCCTTACAATAGGGGCAGTGGACTAGATTTGTCAAATGAGAAAAGCCAAGGTGAGAAACCAGACAATCTGCTTTTCTCTTAGGCAGACATCCTGGGCCTAACTTGCCTCTGGCCTCATGAATTACTCCTCATGTTCTGCTAAGTAGTTTGTCCATGTGAGTAGAAAACACCACTGAGTCCTGATGTAGAACAACTCAAAACTCCCAACTCAATGACTAGGGAGGAATAAACCCTGGGGCTTGGCCAAAATTCCAGCTAAGATCCGGGAAGGTCTGTTCTGAGGCTTATCCTCAGACATGAGTGTCTGGCTCCACCCTTTCGGGGAAATTCTTTGGACAACACTCTTCTTTGTGGCTTTGGGGCATGGAATACCTGCCAGTTCCTCTCAGATCCCCCTACCCTATGCTGATTTTGAATCTGTTTGTGTAAGACCTTATTTTTGTGAGATCTTATCTGATAATAAACTCTACCAGCCCTGGTTGTTTCTTAGATTTATTTTATAATTAGGATCAATATTACCTTTTAGAGTTAATGTGGCTGAAAGTACCAATGTCACACAATTGCCAGTTGAGGGGAGAAATTCCAGAAGGTGGCATTGATTTACTTTTGGCTCTAAGGACCCAGTTATACAAAAAGTATGTTCTCACAAAAGAGGTGTTGTAAATATTCCCCTTGAGTGTATAAAGGACTCTCAAATATGCCTTCTTTCCTGGCTGAAGGACGGGATGGGGGTGGCAGACCAAAGGGATCAGAGGTTGTGGGTTAGGGTCATGGTGGATGAGGGAGGCTGCCTGGAGCAGGACAAGCATCCTGTTTCAGGGGATGTCCCAAATAAAGTGGTAACCTTATTTCAGGAAAAAAAAATTCCTTAAAGCTCACCCCACAATAGTCTCCCTTGGAGAAGCACCTGTCTGTGGGAGGTATCAGAAGGCTGCACAACAAAGACATCTGGCCCAGTTTTACCATGGTCTAACTTCAGTGTGAGTGGTACATCTTCTCCTACTGTTTGTTTCTTCTCTTGCTCACTCTGGTTAAATAGAAAATCAACTTTGCAGGAACATTATGTTTCTATTTATTTGTTAGACCACTGGGCACATAGAGCGTACCTGATACATGTTAAATGGTAATGCTGTGACAACAACAAGGCAAAGACTGTGAACCAGAGGTGGCATTTAGAAAACCAGTGGGAAGTAGCAGTCTGAAAATATATACAAGTTTGGGCAAAGTACTCACCTTTGCCACTAAGTGCTTTCCAAAATATACTGCATCCTGTGACAGATTTGAATGGGGGGCATTATTCATAACTGGTAAGGTATGTGCAAATTGTAGTGAAATCAAGCTGTGAGGACAGGAAATAGCATTCAGAGGAGCCTAGTGGTGTGGCAGCCAGTGAGCAGCCTAATGGTGCAATGGATCCCAGAGCAGCTCGGGAGCTGCCAGGGTAATTATCCTGACCTAGTCACCTTAGCCAGTTTTGCACCTGGGCTGAGACTGCAGGTGGAAGATGGAACTGGGAGTGTTGGCTGGATGCTGTCTTTTCAAGGCTGCCCTTTGTTCTTTGTTTGTTCTTAATACCAGCTGTGGGATGGTGGCTCTTGTTAACCAAAGCACAACATAGGAAAGTAATGACTTTTAAAAGAGATCATTCTGATTAGCTGTGAAAGCAGATTTGCTGCCATAAGAAAACAAATCAGCAATTTGAAAATGAACATGCACAACCTCTAACCTTTGCAGTATAGCAGTTTGGGTCCTTCGTCTTTGGGAATTTAAAAGGCCACACACACGGAGATCAACAGGTCTCCAGAAATTAAGGTGAATTTCTCCAAAGTCCTGGGTAGTATATTGGCCTCAGACCCTCAACAGGGCACTGACCAGAGTGGTCCACAGCACCTGGGCACTGTAGCATGGCTCTCTCATACAACAGAAGGGACTGGGGGCTGGTGAAGTCCCCATGCTAGGGACTCAGGACACCGGGGCCCTGTAGACTCTGCAAAGGCTGACCTTTTAACTTACTTTTCTCAGAAACCTCTGGGTTCCACAGAACCCAGGCCCTCTTGTTATGGATACTCAGCCTTGGTGGGGCTCCTGGGAGGGAATGAAGGGCAGTTTCCCACAGTGCTTGGAACATGACAGACTTCTCGGTTTATAAGGTAGATGGGAGGGCTGCATGGCAGGATCAAAATAGAGTTTGTAGTATGGGGTCTGCCTGGGATCCCGCATCCCCTGCAGGTACCTTGGCTCTCGTGTCCCCAGGCTAGCTCTGACCAGGTTCCTCTGGCTGCTGATCTCCAAGAACTGAGGATCCACTGTGGCATAAATGAACTTCCGAGGCGTTTGGAGCTTGGCTTCCTTTAGCTTCTTGCTTATAGTTGCCCCACTTTAGCTCATCCTGCAGTAGATAACAATTCTTCACATTTGAAAAGAGAGCACTTTAGAATTTTCAAAATCTCCTTATACCAGTTATTTGATCTTCATGGTCACCTTGCATGGTAGATATTATATCTGTTTTAAAGATAAAATACCAAGATAGGGAGTGAGTCTGATATGGATGAATCACAGCTTGAATCCAGGCTTGTGACCTCCCACCCAGTGTTGCTGCTTTGGGGCCCTACCACCAGGAAGCCCTACGCACTGAGACCTGGGTAGTACACAGGGTGGCAAGGTCTAGGCTCTGTAGCCAGGCTGCCCTGGTGAGAGTCCCAACTGTACTACTGATCAGCTAAGCAACTGAGACAAATGTGTTCACTTGTGTGCCTCAATTTTTTTTAATCTAGAAAATGGGATTAGAGATACTGCCTATCTCATAAGATTATACTACCACAAACTTGTTAATACAAATAAGGTGCCTACAATAATGGCTACTACAGTTTGGTGCCCATGCTGTGCCTGGCACTGTACTAAGCTCTTTATGTGCATTGATATATTTCATCTTCACAACAACACTATTGTGGGATAAATGGGATAAACTCCCATTCCCATTTTAGAGATGAATGCACTGAGGCACAGAGAGACAAAGCAATCTCTTAGGGGTAGAAAAGCCAGGGACACTGTTCTTAACTACAACACCAGACTTCCTTTTTTTTATTTTTTAAAGATTTGATTTATTTATTTGACAGACAGAGATCACAAGTAGGCAGAGAGGCAGGCGGGGGTGGGGGGGGGAAGCAGGCTCCCTGCTGAGCAGAGACACCCCCCCCCCCCCCCCCGCAACCCCCATTCGGGACTCAATCCCAGGACTCTGGGGTCATGATCTGAGCTGAAGGCAGCAGCTTAACCCACTGAGCCACCCAGGTGCCTCAGACTTCCTTTTAAAACACAGCTTGAGGGGTGGCACTGGGTGGCTCAGTGGGTTGAGCCTCTGTCTTCGGCTCAGGTCATGATCTCAGGGTTCTGGGATCGAGCCCTACATCGGGCTCTCTGCTCGGCGGGGAGCCTGCTTCCTCCTCTCTCTCTCTGCCTGCCTCTCTGACTGCCTTTCTGCCTACTTGTGATCTCTATCTGTCAAATAAATAAATAAAATCTTTAAAAAAATAAAACAAAATAACAAAACAAAACAAAAACACAGCTTGTTTGGTAATCACTCAAAGAATGTTGGCTGCTACTGTGATCAGCTGGAGGAGGTAAGATCTCTGAGTCCCACCACCCTAGATACCTCCTCTATAAAGAGTTTCCTGTGGCCAGAATACCATGGTTAGGAGTTCAATTTGGCAGAAAAGGACTTTTACCCCCTCTTAAAATGCAACCTCCCCCCTTGGACAGTGTACATTCAACCTTAACTTGCTTTACATTTCAGTGATTGTGAGGCAAATTTGTTGGGGGGGAGGGAGAGAGATCTTGAGGTCATTACTCAGAGAGGTAAGGAGGGACATTGCTCTGGTGGGGATGTGGTAGAATGTGGTAGAAATTTTGTAAAAAGGGAATATGAGGAGTCATCTATTTTTCCCAGCTACTAAAATGATCTATAACATGGAACCTCATTAGGGCCCATTTTCTGAGCTTTCTTCTCATGAATTGTTTTAGTGCTCTTATGTGATGGCAACTACAGGCTAATAGGGCTTCTTTGATAGATAAGTATTCAAAGTGCAGAGGGGTCAGATGACTAGCCAGTAAAAATCTAGAGCTCGCACCCTAGAATCCCACCTCCCTCTGTGAATACGATTTGCCTCTCTGTGCTCTGATAAACTTTACAAGGCAATATTGCCTATGACCCTGGTAATAAATCAGACACTTCAGAGTTGAGTTTCATCCTTGGCCTCAGGATGGGAGTAAGAATTAGGGGCTCTTCCTCACTAGTTTTGCCACTGAAACTGAGCCGTCTGGTATAGAATTTGGTATTTAACTTGTAGTTTCCAATGTCTTCTTACCACCCATTCAGTTGCTAACTGCTGGCAGTGCTCAGGTAACTAGATCCCAGCACAGGGAACATCGGTTAGAAGAGAAGGCCATGAGTCCCTAGGCCATGAAACAACTGAAACAGATGAGAGGGCAAAAAAATGACATTTGGAAGAGCTGCTGTGGGGCTTGCCATGGGAGGAGGGGTTATGTAGAGTAAAAGACCCTTCTTACCATGTTTGAAAATTATTTCAAGAGTTTCGTGGTCTCTTTGTTTCTTGTGCAAATTCTAATACATCAATCTATGTTCCTTCCTAATTGCATTTTTCATCACAGCATATTTATATCCTGTAAACCTTCAGTACTATCCACGTGCCTAGAAAGTGAATCTAGTCCTATTAAACCCTTACTATGACTTTCAAGACCTTCTGTCATCTGCCTCCTGGTGTCTTCCTGTTCTCCCTCACACACTTACTGTGAGCGAACTCTCTCCCAAACTAGCATTTGCTACCACACCACACTCAGGAAAAACGCCCCTCCCTACCCCCAATACCTTTACATATACAAAACCCAGATTTTCAGCCCAACTCCTCCCTGTTGACTCTGATTTGGCAGTTCCCAAGGGTTCCCTTTTTTTTAGTCAATTCTGCTTGCTGTTCAAACCTATAGCACTTATCTATAATTTCTTATATTGGTTTCTTATATTGGTCATATTCTTATCTGTTTATATGACTGTTTCCTGCATTGCTATGTGGACTACAAATTTAGAGAGGCCAGGGGTTGTTTCTTACACTCACGAAGAGCACCAGATCAGCAAGTTTTAAACTCTGTAGGGGGAAGATACCACAGTATCTAACATAGTGCCTGACGTACATTAGGTGCTTATTCCAGTTGTCTATTGCTGAATAACAAATAACCCAAACTTAGTGGTATAAAATAATAACAATTATTATTATTAGTACTACTACTACTCACAGTCCTGAGGTTGATTTTGCTCAGCTGGGTTGTTCTTGCTTGGAGTCTCTCATGGGATTGCAGTCAGGTGGTGACTGGGCTACATTTATCTCAAAGTCCCCTTCACCCACACATCTGTTGTCTGAACTGGGAAGACTCAAACTGGAACAGCCAGTGCTTTTAGGTTCATCTCTCTATCTCCAATTGATTTTTATACATGATCTCTCCAGCATGTCAGTTTCAGGGGAGCTTGGAATTCCAAGGTGACTCAAGTTTTAGATGCCTATAACACAGGAGAATGTTGCAGAACTGTATGCCCTTTTTCTAACATATCTTGGGAGTCAAGCAGCATCACTTCCACTGCTTCTGTTGATTAATAGTAACACATACCAGAATATATGCGAGGGAGGGGAATTTGCTTCCTTGCGAGAAGGAAGTGTCAATGAATTTGTGGACATGTTTTATTTATTTTATTTTTTTAAAGGTTTTTTTTTTTTAAAGATTTTATTTATTTGACAGAGAGAGATCACAAGTAGGCAGAGAGGCAGGCAGAGAGAGAGGGGGAAGCAGGCTCCCCACTGAGCAGAGAGCCTGATGCAGGGCTCAATCCCAGGACCCTGAGATCATGACCCGAGCCATACAGAGGCTTTAACCCACTGAGCCACCCAGGCGCCCCTGTGGACATGTTTTATAACCACCACAGTACTCAATGGACACCACAGTACCCTTATGAACATTTTTACTGTTTCCAATATGAGAGACAGGAAATATAATAGTGGACTAAAAATTTCTTACTGTTTTGTTCAACACATCAAAGATACTTGTTTATTTTTTTACATGGTTACAACTCATGGGAAAATATGATTTCTTTTGTCTTTCTCTTAAGACTGTGTTAAGGACTCAAAGTTATGGTTATGAATTTCATTTCTTTAGATATTATTTTCCTTCTGTGGTTGCCCCAGAAATACCTGATAGCATTAGCTTTAATGAATCTTTACTAGCATCTGAAAAACCAAGGGTGATAGTCCAACATCAATGATTCCTCTTATTTCTTGTTCATTTCATGCTAATGTACCACTTTGCTTGGGGCCAGGTAAGTAAGGTTTTAGAAACTTTGTCAAAGTGTCTGAATTGCTCTGAGGTCTATTTTGGAGTATAGTGGTCAATAAAAGAATGACAACTTTGATGTTGAGAAGACGCAAAAATGCTCTCTTACTCCATATCACTTCAGATCCTCTAAGTCTAAGTGCTTATATGGATGCCTTAAAGAATCTCTGCTCCAGACATTGTTCTTGATGATCAAGAACAATTTGTAAGCCCTAGTTTATAGGACTTTTTAAATTTTGAAGGCTAGAATGAGAATTGGTAGAATAGGAAAATTTCCACCTTTTTTTTTTTTTTTTTTTTTTAAACTCCCCATTTCCATACCTGAGCTAGCATCATAATCGTGTGGCTGAAGCAACTCAAAGAAAGCCACTTTAACCAGACTGCAACTTTCTGGCACTACTCAGTAATATTGCTTGTTTGCCTACTGTGTGCCAGGAAGTAGTACACTCTGTAGAGGAGAAAATACTTTTTGAGCTGCATCTTGTGGAATTAGGTGGTTTCCAGGCCAAGAGTACTGGAGATTGATTGTTGGAATGAGGTTGCTCCAGGCCAAAGGAGGATCTGGCTGAATTTATGGGATTGTGAACAGGGCCTGAATCCAAGTGAGGGCAGACCCTGAAACAGAGCAAAGTAGAGTGGGGCAAAGATAGTAATTTAGGCCAGAAGGAAATGCTGGGATCCAGTTGTGAAAGATCTTGGAAACCTTTCTATGGGCTTCATTCTTTATCCTTTAGGAAGTGGAAAGCTGGGTCAGGTGGTAGGAATTTTAACGGGGAAACGATAGAGATTACTTCTGAGATTTAGAATTATAATGCTTGTAGCAACATGGAGGCATGGGAGGCTGTTTGAAAAGGAAAGAAAATCAAGCAAGATTGAGAGAAGTGGAGAATAATCGTGAGTTTTCTGTCTCAAGGCTTTGGGAGGCTGATGCCACCACTTGCAGACCTAGGTACATGGAGAAAGGAGGAGAACTGGGGGAAATGAAGAGTTTAAGACTGTCCAAGACGGATTTTAAGTACCTCCAGGGAACACATTGCTCCTGAGGCCAGGAGGTGTGGAGGTATTTACTTTACAGCTTCTTCCCTTATCATTTTATCACATTAGCGGAGTTTGGCATTTATCATCCCCTTTTGCTTTTTTTCATTATTTCTTTAAACTTGGTTACTCAGAGTGTCAGGCCATCAGTGCTGGGAGCTGGTTAGACAGTCTCCAGTCCCACCTCAGAGCCGCCAATCTAGAATTAGGGTTTCAACATATCCCTAGCTGAGTCATATGCACGTGACAGTTTGAGAAATGTTGCTTTAGAACTATCTTGTTCTCTCCCTCCCTCTCTGTGTACTTCATAGTAACTTTGTTAAAACCTCAAATGCAAAATGATCTTATCTTCAGTTGGGAATTCTGAGCTGCTATTATGGATGCACTACTAAAATGGGAAGGAGAAACCTATGGCCGACTTGCCTTCCTACAGCTGGAGGTCCAGGTGGTTCAGAGAGGGAAGCTCTGTGTGT
The DNA here is from genome assembly GCF_022355385.1 of Mustela nigripes. Taxonomy (NCBI): domain Eukaryota; kingdom Metazoa; phylum Chordata; class Mammalia; order Carnivora; family Mustelidae; genus Mustela; species Mustela nigripes. The sequence continues at coordinate 142,698,621 of NC_081562.1, forward strand.
GAGAGACAGAAACCCTGAGGTCATTAGTCATGTCTGCTGATAGATGCTGCGAGCTCTATGGGCTAGACGCACTGCTCATTTTTAAAGGCCATCTTTTACTCATGAACACGTTCGCTCCTATACAAAGTTTTTCCTATTAATCCTCATATTAATTGGGGCAAATGCTGCTGCTAAGAATGCCCATTGTTTTATCTCATAGAAACCCTATGTTTTGTGGCTTAGAGACTGCCTGTCTTTATTTCTCTGTATCTTCAGTAACTAATCACAATAGTGTGGACTGAAACATGTTACGTTCAGTTTTCAGACAAACTTATTCTTTACTGAATTTAGGTTTTTGATATGCTTCTAGGCTTTTCTTGCCTTACATAAATGTGTGTGTTGCTTTTTACTAAGGAATTACTTCTTTTCTCAGTACTGATCTGCCGGCCAGTGGAGTAAGTAAAATTATTTTATTGTGACTTTTAGTAGGGACTTAATTCCTTCAGTGTGTTAGGTGGAGTAAAGAATATTGATTGCCATTCATGAGGGCTAGCTGAGAATGCATTACATCGTCTTCTCTTCTCCAATACAGCAGAGAGATGAGCTGTTCTCCTTCCAAGCACTCACCAAAAACACCTGGATCTGAGATTCCTTATATGCCAGTCACATTAAACTTGATTATTTTGACCAGATTTTTAATCTGTAACATAGCTAGGAGGATATAAGAAACTTCTAGCTGAGATTCTGGCTACTTCTTTCACAAATAATGGCAACAAATGTGACCATTTCTCCCTTGGTTAAAAGATCTGGGTGTAACAAATGATGCTACTGATCTGCTTGCATAATCCCAACAAATGTCTCACTGTCCAGAATTCCTTGCAATGAGTGAAAAATGGCTTCTATGTCATTTTAGAGGTTAATAATTTTAAATATATAATGACAAATTCTCTGTATAAGTTACCTTTCGTGTCTTGTCAGTGCATGCCTATCACATACCTTTTGTGGGTTCTATTTTGAAGAAATTGAGTTGTCTAAAGACTAGAAAAATTTCTGATTTTCTTAGTATAATTTTACTTATATTTCAAACTACTGTTCCTTTCATGACATATCTAGCTGTTAGAATTTCATAATTCTAAAATATTGGCTTAGGATCATTAAACAAACACTATTAAAAATAGCTTATTAGCTTTAAAAATAATATAAAAATTGAAGCAATCATATTCCCACCACACATAAACACACACACACACACACACACACACACTCCCACTTTCACGCACAAAGTGTAGTTGCATGGCAGGCAAATGAGCTGACTGTGTAGTGATTTTAGCATACAGTCCTACTTCTTACATCTGTTTGGATTTAGCTCATTTCCCTGATGCTTTAAGCTGTTAGCTCACATGCAAATACCTGCTTGGAGGGGACAGAGGCCTCTGCTGCTTTGGGCCTAAATTGATTGCTGAAGTCACAGGATTGAAATGCCTCAGGTAAAAAAATTCAGTCAAAAGAAAAACATTAAGTAGACAGCTATGTAAAGCATGCTGCCTGACAGCCAGGGGTGCTCCAGGAACAGAGGCGTTGCTGCAAATAAGGTCAGCAGAATTAACACTCAATTACCCCTTGACTATGAAGGGCTAACAAGGGGGGTTGCCACTCATCCAAAGAAATTTCTGACTTCAATGAATTTTTAGGTTAACCCCTTTCTTTACATTAACTGTCCATAAATTAAAGACCGATAATTTCCTTTCTTTGCCCCACCCCATTTTAAGCTGTTCTTTTTATTATTTGTAATGGCTTTGGCTTTTTTGTGCACAAAATTGTAATAATATGACCAATGCTTCTCCATGCTGTTCCCTGGTTTGTGTCCATTAAAGTAATTATTCCAACATCAGACCCTTCCTCCCTGCCGCCTCCCCCTTTTGTCTCCTAACTGCATTACCAATTGTCTGACTTCCATAAGGTATTCATTCTCATATGCTTAGTGGGCCTTCTCCTTCTACATATGAGTATCTGTGAAAAATATGTATTTCCTGTATGCTCTGAACTTGACCTAAATATAAGTGCCAGATTGAACTTTCCTCAACATTGTTTTTCAGCTCTGTCTTTGGTAATTAATCATTTTTTGACCCCTAATTAATATGTATACGTAAAACGCACTTTAAAGTTATTTTCTCCTTATTTTGTTATTATTCAATCTTTATGTATGTCTCTGTGTTTATTGAGTTCTCTGGAGGCACATATCCAGAAATTCTTGTGCTACTAGGCATCTACTAGCACAATTTTACTACATATTGCTAGATTATGCACCAAAAAGGATGTAATACATATTTGCAAAGTCAGCGGCACATGTGAAATTTCCTATTTCTCCTCATGCTTGCTGACATGGGCTATTATCTGATTATTTTTTGTCAGTGTAGCTCTAAATTGATGCCTTTATTTTGGAATTCTCTGGTTACCAACCAATGCAGACAAACATCTCTTCCTATTAGCCATCCTGCTTGTATGTCAGCAATTTGAACATATATTTCCTTTATCTTTTTTTTTGGTTAGGTTGCCTCTTGTTTTTACTGACTTATAGGAGTTTCTTAAATACTCTGGGTATTAAAATTTTCTTGGTTATATATATTGGAAATGTGTTCTCCCCATTTATCACCAGTCTTTTAACATTGTAGCGTATTTTGTGGAGCAGAAATCTTTAATTTTGATGGAATCAGACCTTCCTATTTTCCTTTTTCTAGGTAATGCTTTTCTGGACATCTTCAAAAAATCTTTCCTGATCCCTGGGTTATAAATCTATTCTCCTATTTTTCCTCCTCTAATAGTTTGTTTTATGCTAAAGTTTTAAATCCATCTTAATTTATTCTTGTGTATAGAATGAGATGGATACATAAATGAATATTCATTTTGATGAGCTAATTTCCCCAACACCATTGATTACATAATTCATGTTTTCTCTATGTTTTTGTGATATAACTTCTATTCCAGCTCAATTGTGTTACAATTATGGATCTGTTTTTAAATTCTCTATTTTGTGGGCTGACTGGGTAGCTTAGTCTGTTACGTGTCTGCCTTTGGCTCAGGTCATGATCCCTGGGCCTTGCAATTAAACCTCACCACATTGGGCTCCCTGTTTAGTGGAGACTCTACTTCCCCCCTCCCTTTCCCTCTTCTCCTGTTCATGCTCTTGCTCTGTCTCTCTTCCCCAACCCTCAAATAAATAAATAAAATCTGAAAAAAAAAGCACTCTCCATTTTGTTCCCTTGCTCAATTTTTTAAATAACCAGACCAGAAACATAATCTCTCAATCATTGTGGCATATACTATGTCTTAATGTCTGGCAGAGTAATTCTACCTACATTGCTCTTGTTTTTCACAATCCAGCTGGAATTTGGATTGGGACTCCACTGGTTTAATATATAATCCTTGGTACCTTTTTTGCTTTCTACCTCTATACTCATGGAATAATGTCTCTAAACAGCACATGGAGTCTGCAAAGTTAATTTCAAAAGGTCTAAATTTCTAGAGAAGGAATGTATTTCTATGCTGAAGCAAGCTTTCACATTCTTTGGTAGAATACTTTTCATGAAAGTTTTGATCAACTCTTCCATTGTGAGCCCTGTATCATTCATACATGCACATAGCAACTTGCCGAACAGTATTGAGTCCCTTCTATGTACATAATAAAGACTAAAGGTCAAGAAACATTTCCAAACTTCTACTTCACTCACTGTTTTACTTGAATGAATTATACTACTGTATTGTAAAAGACTTAACTACTGCTTAGACAATGAACATTTAGGGGATCCATATTTCGTATTTAAGGACTCTTTTTATGTATTTTAGTAAATAACACTGACACTGGCATGATTGATGCTGTCAGTTTGGATCCAAAGGTTGGTAAATATTCTATGGAGATCTGGGCTTTAGTCTCCATTCTGCCACCAACTCAATGTTTGGAGCCTCTGATTCCTCATTTAAAAAATTAAGACATTGGACTAGGTGGTTTCCACAGTTTCTCTCACCTCTAAAATGAATTTGTGATTCTTGGACTAGTGGGCCATGGAAGCTTTCATTATTCATGCAAGGGTGGTGGTGGATCCCGGTGGTGAATAGCTTCCTTCCTGAGGGGACAGGTATCAAGCAGAGTATTGAAGAAGAGAAAGGATGCAGGTTATCAAAAGAATGTAGGAGGTGGGGATAATGGCAAAGAAATACCACCACCCAGGAGGAAAGTAAGCTTTTTTTTTGGTTGGAATGCATATGAGTTGAGGTTAAAGGTTGGTGAGAGGTGAGGGTGTCAGTTATTGCTAGACCTTAAAATAGTCAATATTATTAATAGTGGATGCCTTTTGTCTACTTATGCTGTATAAAGTGAGGTCATAGGTTATCCATTTGATCTTTAGGATCCCATCTTTATGTATATTGAGTATTCTTAGTTTATTTTGCAGAAGAAGAAACTGAGGCAAAAAGTTCAAACAAATTGACTTTCAGCTTGTCATGCTAGTACTGGTGCTTGGCCCATCTATTTTTTGACTTCAAAATGACTGTAATTGCATGGAGCACTGAGTGTGGTGCAAAAACAATGAATACTGTTATGCTGAAAAGAAATAAAAAATTTTTAAAAATGGACAAAAAAAAAAATGACTGTAATTTCCATTTAACCACAGTACCCAAACTGGAGGGTTTTTTTTTAATTAAAAAAAATTTTTTTATTAACATATAATGTACCCCAAGGGTACAGGTCTGTGAATCGCCAGGTTTACACACTTCATAGCACTCACCATAGCACATACTTTCCCCAATGTCTATAACCCAACCACCCTGTACCTAACCAAACCCCACCCTGCCATCCACTCCAGCAACCCTCAGTTTGTTCTGTGAGATTAAGGGTCTCTTATGGCACAAACTGGAATTTTAATTGGATGAGAGAAGCACATAGGAAAGGCCAATGGATCATTTCAGGGTTTCTCTAGCTGTCTTAAGCAACCAGTGCTCTGATGGAGGCCTCCTTAAAAACAAAACAAAACAAAAAACAAAACAAAAAAACCAAAACCAAAACCAAAAAATAGTCAACAAATGTGTGTTGTTGAGATAGACCCTGCCATCCCCCCACCCAGATTTTTCACACTCTTTGACCTCTTCAGATCACATGGTCAGTGAGGAAGTGCAGTGGGGGAGGAAGACAGGATGAATTCCTTTCTTCATATTTGTGTTCTGGTATTTTGGGTCCTCCTGATTTCAGAACATAGGAGAGTTAAATGAGTTAGCATGTAATTGACGCATTCATAATTGAATGGCTATGATGGGCTCCTATTCTTAAAACAGCATCCTGAAAATGGATGGAGAAAGACTCTGAGCCAGGACAAGGCTCTCCAAGAATTTGGGAGGCCCTTGTTTCCTTAGGCAGGCCAAGCTGGAAGCTGGAGACTGGCACACTCTGTGTTCTTGTGCTGGGAGCTTGGGGCTCATCTTGTGATTTACTGTCCAGGATGCTCTTGAGAAGTTGTGAGCAAGAAACATGGTCTTGATAGCACTTTTCCTACAGCTAGCAGGGATTCTGTCTGTGCTCATGCGAAATTTAGATGTCTTGAATTTAAATTTTAAGATAGAAAATTTCACATTTTCTTTCTTTATTTCAAACTCATCTTTCTTTTTAAGCCACAGAAATTTTCAATAGCCTAAGAAATGATTTTCAAAGGAAACAAGACAAGGGAGAGTCTGTAATTTGCTACTTTAAGTTTCTAAAATTTGTTCAGTTGGTTATAGTCACTATTTTGCTTATCTTTTTTTAAAATTTTTTATTTTTTATAAACATATATTTTTATCCCCAGGGGTACAGGTCTGTGAATCACCAGGTTTACACACTTCACAGCACTCACCAAAGCACACACCCTCCCCAATGTCCAT